>NW_023597034.1:25702487-25750834 GCF_011947565.3 Pollicipes pollicipes | reverse complement strand
TAAAGTCGCTTTATATATATATATAAAAGAAAGAGAAGAGAGAGCGAGAGAGAGAGAGAGAGGGAGAAGAGAGGAGAGGAAGGAGAGAGAGAGAGAGAGGAGAGAGAGGAGAGAGAGAGAGAGAGGAGAGAGAGAGAGAGAGAGAGAGAGAGAGAGAGGGGAGGAGAGAGAGAGAGAGCGAGAGAGAGAGAGAGAGAGGAGAGAGAGAGAGAGAGAGGAGAGAGGAAGGAGGAGAGAAGAGAGAGGAGAGAGAGAGAGGAGGAGGGAGAGGAGAGGAGAGAGAGAGGAGGAGAGAGGAGAGAGAGAGAGAGAGAGAGAGAGAGAGAGAGAGAGAAAGGAGGGAGAGAGAGAGAGAGAGAGAGAGAGAGAGAGATATATATATATATATATTATATATATATATAATATATATATATTTTATATATACATTCAGTCCATTGCCTGCTTAAGGAGACAGGGTACGTTCGTCGGCTTGGCAGGAGCCTGGAGGTCCGTTACACGATGGCGGCCGAGGCTAGGAACAACCTAGTAGCCGCCTCCCAGAACATCGAGGGCGCTCACCGCTATCTCAGCAACGTGGAGTTCCCGTACTGCAACCCGGATGAAGTGGACACCCTCAACAAGGTAAGGCGCCACCGCTATTTCAGTGGCATTGAGTTCCCCTACTGTAACCCTGACGAAGTGGACATCCTCAGCAAGGTAAGGCGCCAACGTTATTGCAGTGACGCGGGCTTCCATTCTGGCATTTTGAGTTCAAAATTATTTTGCTGGGTTATCGGCTTTAAACATACCAGGAGGTAACGGTAAAACGACGTTTCCGAGCAGGCATTCGTCACATCGACAGTACTTCACGTTTCAAGCTGTGCATGTGATCACGATTGGAGTCTCCAATGCAACGAGTGAGTCCTTTGTCCGAATTTACATCATTTTATGCATGTTGCGAAACTTTAAAGCTCATAACCTTGACATTCACGATGCATGACTTTTTCTCAAGGTTCATCGGTGACATTTTACTTAAACGTGGTAAATGACGCTTAGTTCTCACCGTAAATGCACTCCAAAGGGGTGTTCTGGATTATTTTTTATCGCTATCATTTTACAGTCCCGTACTGTCGGGCTAGCTGATTGCTAATGGTCAGGTCACCCAAGTTCAAGTAAGGTTAAACTTTTGTCTTGGTCTTTGCAAGGTGGCCAGACATGGCCTTTTTTAATTGCATACAATAGTCGCTCTCACGAAGGATTACGGTGCAAAGTTTTTTAATTTCAGTGTTTTTTATTCTGACCGCGCACCTTTTGTCAGCGACTTCCGGCTAAAAATGTGTCGCAGAGATTTAAAATCATGTTTGACACACAATTTGATAAAATCGCGGTTGGCTGGTTATAAGCAAGATCGTATTTATGATATGACGCTAGATCTCTTCCTATCAGTTTTTTGAAAACTTATTAAATAAAAGCACCACAAAATACCAACATTCGGTGGTATTTTGACATTCTGACGCAGGCGCGACAAAGCAAGCTCATTTGTTCTGGCAACATTCCTGCTCATAAATATGCAGTAGTTGCAGAACCTGCTTAGAGTTTTCAGAGCTTGCTTACAGCACCTACAAAGCTTGCCTGCAATACTCACATGGCTTCCTTACAGTACCTACAGAGCTTACGCGGCTTACACAGGTTAACGTGATCCAAGATGAATGATTATTGAATGACATGATCCTTGAGTCCGCCTTGCCCCACACAGCACCGCTGTAAACAATAATATGGCAGCCGGCATCCAACGCCTTCACCGATGCGCATCGCTGACTGCCAGGCATAGTATTTCCTACAATTTGGGTGAACTAGAGTCATGGGCTGAAGAAATATCTATAAATGGTCTCGTTTAATACAACCAGCTTATGTTTAGTTTGACACATGTGGTCTTCATCTTACATGTCAATGGAGTTGATAAAACAACGTTCTCCTTGTCCGTGTTCAGAATATACTAAGATTCACAGAAACATTTGAAAGTTTAAAAACTTGTAGTGCCTTAAAAGGAGCGTTTCACATTTGTATGAGGCTTTAACTGAAAAAACCATCTTAAAATCATCGGTAAACTTCACAGCCTTGTCTTTTCTTAAGGCCTTAACACGCGCTCGGGTTGGGAGGGGGGTCAGATTGAGCCCACCCCCCAAAAGGTTTTTCCACAGTGCTTTTCCGAACCGCATCGTATCCGTGCCAAAATTGGCCTAGCTGTAGGCAATCGAATAGCAGATCGCTTGACTTAAAAATTTAGATGCACCTTGTAATGTCACGACCTATGGCAGGTCAAAGTTAGGCCATGGTTTCAGCGAAGGCAATTTCTAGGGAATCGTTCAATCTGATGCAGCAACGGAGTGTTTGAAAAAGCCATACATCTCTGAGATGCTTTCTTAGGCAACCCAAATGTTGAATGAGCAAATTACGTTGCACTAAGTCAGGTATGAAGGTCAGACCAAGGTAACCAGCTTGCTTATGACTCCAGGGCTTGCTGTATGGGATACTTTCTGGTGCTCATTTCGAATTTATTGATAGCAGGAACCGCATTAGATATCTTCCATTGACTATTTAGAGGTCAGGATAAGTCATTGACCTAAGATGACACAGGTCGACATTTTGTTTTTAGGAACATAGTCCCTAGCGTAATCTTTGTCGCTTATTCAAATGCAAATGCAATTCAACGCTTATTCAGAGCAGTCTTGTACATTTCTGGTCGCCATGACCTTCAAAGGGTCAAACAAGGTCACTTACCGTAAATGAGCTTGTGACCTTTTGCTTAGAAACAGTTATCTAGGTTCTGGGGCACTATGAAGACCAACCTGGAATTTGACCTTGTTTGACCTTATTTCACCTGAAGGTCATGACTTAGAAACCTCATACTTTGATCTAAGCGAGTTTATGTACAGATAAATATACCCTGTAAATTTGGTATTTCTAGCTTTCTTAGTTCTCGAGATCTCAGTGGGTTCAAATTGACCCCCACCCGAGCGAAGGGTGTCTTGCCGGCCACCCGGTCCCTATTTAACTCTTTCATTTCCGAGCGGTGCGCCCATGGAGATATGTAGACTTTTTCGTACCGGCTATATCAAGGTCACCCAGACATCTATGATATTGAAATAATGTTGTTCAAATCCCGCCGTTTTATTGGCGACGCGGTGACCAAGGCAAAAAACCGTTGAGTCGTTCAAATTTCGCGTTCGTGACCGCGATTTCTGGATGCAACGGCCGTCAGCTGGCTTTCAATCAATGTTGTGCAAGGTATGATAACACAATCAAACGCTGGCGCACTGAGGAGCATGCCTAATAAATAGATGACTTGTGTTGTCTAGAGTAGTCTTTTCCACTTAAAATTATACTTATAGTCACAAGCCAGCTAACTTCATCATATCTGATGCTTGCTTCAGTATATTCAAATGTGGAACATTCTCTTTAATTCATCGTGAAAACAGCTGATTCGAATATTCGTGGAGCCTATCTTACAGCTTTCACTGTTTGAACTGATGTGGGTTGTTTTATTATTGGTGCAGCGAGACGGGCCAGCACAACGATAGCCTTCAACCCTTTGACCTGACATAACATATCCCTTGTCACACCTGTCGCTGTTCACTAGGACGCATGCCATTCAGTTTTCCAAGTTCTCTCCAGCGCGGTTTTCTGCTTTGTGGTAGCCTGTTTAGTTCCTCAGGTAATCGGAGCCCATAAAGGGTCAATTTGGCCGCTGCAGTCTCATTTGGCCGTCAAAGGTCACATTCATCTTTGTTCAGCCACACTTATATAGCCCAGCTCGACGAAACCTTAACACTGCCTTTTTCTCTTTGTCTTAATCTTGCCTAGTTTTGGAGATTGTTGTGTTTGTGGAAAAGTTAAAGGCTTCTGGCCAATGAAAATGTCGGAGTTGAAAATCCATTACCGTGAAGTTAAAATCGAAGCACTTGGACCCAGCCGATGAATTATTTAAGGATTGGCTCTCATGTTCAGCAGTTGGCTTGGCAAATACCTCGCTTACGTCAAAAATGATGGCGTGCAGTTCATTATGTCAAATAAGCTGTGGCTGACTTTCCGGCTAGCCATTCATTAGTTTTTATCGTGTAAAGCTGTTATTTTGTGGCAACTGTCGTAGCATGCAAAATTCACCAACTCCAAACTTTTTTATTTCAACAGAAAACTTGTTCAGTGAAATAGACAAATTTCACCTTTTAGTTCGATGATATGAAAGTGTGGTGGCGTTTGGCGATAATTTCGTTATGGATTCCTTGGTTATGGATGCCCTGAAACAAAAACTTCAGATTACGAGTCATCCGTTTACATTCCTCGCTACGATTTTTTTTTACAACCCAAAAATGTTGCTATTCATTTGTAGCTCCTGAACGCAAAGTGGAACGGCACCAACGTAGGTTCAAGCATCCCGGTGTCGGGCTTTGTGGGCTTACTGAAGCGCTGAAACAAACGTCAGCAACCTCTTAATCAGCATGCAGAACGTTGCGAAATGAAGCTGGATGGCGATGATGATAACATAACGAAGCTAGAAATAGCTATTTAAGACTGCACCAATTAGTGCCATACATCGCTCAAACTACCACTGCGTAATGTAGGAGCGGTTTCTCTGCCCGTTGACCTGTAGAGGTGTGGCTATGCCGATTTTTTTAAAGGGAAACGCGACGTACACGTCGCGCCCCATTTGTAGAAGCCCCAGCGACTGCATTAGCTATATTAGCGCACATGTGCCATGGCGCAAGCAGGCCTCGGGCTCAGGACCACCACGTCGGAGTCCAATGTGTTGACCACTCGGCCATTACGGTCCCATATGCTGACTGAAGCCGTTACTGTCCTGCGTATCAAAGACGTAGCGGCCGTTGTATCAAGAAGTGAAGCCGTTGCAAAGCCGTTACTCCGCAGCGGTGGGAGTATCTGGGTACATAAAAGTACGATCCAGGTTACATCATCGCTCTGCTAAGCCCAAAGAACGCATTTCTCCCCTTCCCCTGCAAAAACAAATGTTTGGATGACGCTGTTAGCCCGGCTCCATTACTATCGCGCATTCATATAAGTCAACGTTGAACGTCCAGTGCGTTAGCACTAATGGCATGTACCGTGCAACGGCCTTCACATTTTTGCATTAGTGACAATGTATTTGTAGAGCGGAGCGCGTAACGATCGCCGGCCACGCATCGCACACGGCGGCGTCTGAGCCGACCCGGCGGTGTCATGTGCATGTGTCATGTGCTGTGTCAAGTGCATGTGTCATGTCCAGACCAGCGTAATCCGCGCCTCTACCTTGCCGTAGAGGACTCCGGGTCGGGTGCGTGCAGACAGACCACAGCTACGCTCGGACGTGTCTTACGCAAAATTTCACAGCTGGTGCAGTGTTTGTGTCTGATGGAGAACAAAGCGGAAGCTGAGACAGATGCGTAAATCTGCCAGGCGGGAAAAATCAGACATGAAGCAAAAGACAATGTAATTCAGCTGACACATTGACGTTGCCCGTAACGGTCGTTTGGCACGCGCCTACTCCACCTCCCGCGTTAATCAATGAAGTAATGTCACACTTCATGCCACCAACGTTGATATGTGTATTGTGTCTATGTAGATGACTGTATGGCATATAGGGGCTCACTCGCATCTGACGTGTGCAGCAGGCGTCTTGCAACTTCTACCATGGCATGCGAGTGTGCATATAGTATATCAACAAAATAAAACTCAAGAACAAATACCCAAGAGCCGCCGCCCTCTCTTAATGCCGTCAAATTTATCGGGTGAGACGGATGATCAGATTTTAAATTATGCGCTTTGTGAAGAACTCTTTAAATAGAGCCACTTATTTGGGGCCACTTTTTTTTAGCTTACATGATACCGGGGCCCCGATCCGAGAAACAGTTTCCAAGCGAGTTTGAGCATGCATACAACACTTGTGTTTCTTTCGATCACGGCTGTAAGCGTATGTCAGCCACACACGGACAAATCCCGAGAAGTAAGCCTTGGTGCTCCCCATTGAAGCTAACTTTGAAGGATTTGTCAAAGATACTCCTGTTCATATGTATACTTATTTTCAATAGGACATGGCAGCGTCAGGTTAAGGGAATAATATGTATTTTGGATGAATCTAAAACCTCACCGTTAAGCCCTTCTTCCGGTCTTTTTGCAATACCGCACGCTGCAGGTATTGCAAATAATCTCCTTACCAATTACTGATTGTCCCCACATGCCGAAAGACCTTGGACTTAGAGCCTCCTGGATTTCATGAGAAAGCGCTGTTTGTCTTTAGAAGCTTTGTATGAGTGCCAGGTAAAACATCTAATAAAACACCTAACAAAACACCTGTCTTCGTAAAATTGTTATTCCTCACGATGTAAGGTTCATCTTCCAATTATATGATTGGAGAAGTTTTCATGACTCCTGTGTCAATACGAAGAGAGACGTTTGCAATGAGATCTAATGGTCATACTGGTCCCTGCGTCTGCCACAGACCCGTCTTTAATGATACGGTGACAGACTTAATGAGGCTGGAGTTTTGCCAACGACCGTCCTCAAATGTCGCCACACAGCGGGCATGCCATGCGTGCTTCCACCCAGACCAGCCAGGACCTCCTCCTCACTCATGTGGCGGAGCTCGGCAACGGAAACAGTCGGCCTTTGATCACGCCTCAGGCGTAGAGCAGTCAGAGACGGAGAGACGCCTGGACAGCTCTTGCACGGAACTCCCTGGTGCGGGATAGCGCTCCGGTTTTCGCTCCGTGTTGGTTTTGGCGACAGGCGTGCTGTCGGCCGGAGCTTCGGTTCGAAGGTCTAGCGTGGCACAGATTGCCTAGCGCTGTTTTGAGAGCCAGGGGACGTTGATTTTACAGAAAGGAGTGTTTGCGTCCCCGGAGGACTCCCGCGTAGGAGCCGAACGGGCCCGTGTTCGGCTCAGCAGCCTGCCCGGGCGGGGTACATGAAGAGGAGCGGGAGACGCCAGCGGCTCGTGTCAGCGGTACTGCAGGGTGGACTCACAATCCGTGTGCGAGGGGAGAGTTCGGTACTGCTCCAAGCTGACGGTGGACTCGTAGGTCCAGATCCAAAGGTGTTTGCCGGAAATGAGCACGAGTCTGCAATATAGGTGGTCGCACACGAGTGATGGTGAGCGGTGGAGCCAGGAGCATGAGACTTGTGAGAACAATGCGATCATTCGTATCCAGCGGGCAATCCATGTCATTGGCCGGGATCGAGTCTGAGTTAGTACAAAAATTACCGCTCTCCGTTACTTTCGTTTCCCGCACACGGGCGAGCAAGCGACGAATTTAAGAGCTAGACCAAATGAGCATGTCACTCGTTAAACAAGCTGAAAAATAAGAACCCGAAAATATTACAAGAAAAAGTTTTTTAGACTTGACCCGAACAGGAGAACATGAAGCCTATTCTAACGAACCCTAATAAACTCAACCGTGGGTGGCATTGCATGTGTGCACAGCCGGCTAGCTAGTGCCTCTGTCGAGCCTTTTCAGTGTTTAGCTAGAAACAAACACCACTTTGTGAAGAACGATGGGAATGCATGTAATGATGTATCTAAAGTATTTATTGATGTACTCATTTCACCAGCATCCCCCGGCATGTCAAAGACCACTTATTTTTTAACTAAGGACCTAAATTGCTGGAAATCAAATGCTCATGCCATTTCTTGCGTATATCGAGCGTGAACCGCCAGAACGTATGTGCGCATACAACTGTGGGTGCGATGAAGATCAATAGCGACCAAATCACTCAGCTGTCTCTGTGCTACGACTTTATTTCTGTCCTCATGGCAGACTTTATGTTTTCACTACGTAACAATTATGAAGTAGATCTCAGTTTTAGGAGATCCCATTAACATGCTTTAAGGCTGCACCACTCACTCCGGCAGTAGCGAACGGTTTCTAATTTTCAACTAGCTTCACTCGCCCTCACCTTTTTGGGACGTAAATGTGCAAGCTTCTTCAATCGACAAAACGTTTGGTACTTTTTCCTGTTCTGTCCTTTTTCTGAATCCTGCTGTCAGCGGTCGCGTGCAGGGGACTACGTGCCTCAGTGTCTGACTCAGTCAATTTTATGGCTATTAAAATTGACCGAGTCACATCATCTACCTAATAACTAGAAATAAGAGAGCATTTTAGACCTGCTACGTTAGAACTGGTGTGGTGTATGACCCAGCGTCAAGCTTGACCTGGAGTGAGGTGTGACCTAAGGTGACACCTGACCTGATTGAGGTGTGACCTGAGGTGACACCTGACCTGGAGTGAGACGCGACCTGCTGTGACACCTGACCCGGAGTGAGGTGGGGCCTGTGGTGCTGCCTGACCTGGAGTGAGGCGTGACCTGTTGTGACGCTTGACCCGGAATGAGGTGTGGCCTGAGGGGACACCTGACCTGGAGTGAGGTGTGACCTGAGATGGCACCCGACCTGGAGTGGGATGTGACCTGAGGTGATGCCTGACCTGCAGTGGGATGTGACCTGAGGTGACGTCTGACCTGAAGTGAGGTGTGACCTGAGGTGACGTCCGACCTGGAGTGAGGTGTGACCTGAGGTGACGTCCGACCTGAAGTGAGGTGTGACCTGAGGTGACGTCCGACCTGGAGTGAGGTGTGACCTGAGGTGACGTCCGACCTGGAGTGAGGTGTGACCTAAGGGGACAACTGACCTGGGGTGAGTTGTGACCCGAAGTGACAGCCGACCTGGGGTGACATCTGACATTCAGTGAGGTGTGACCTGGGGTGACATCTGACCTGGAGTGGCACCTGACCTCGCTTACCTCTGTCGCGCCGCAGGCCACATCGTACGTGTTCACCGACATGCAGTCGGAGGAGCGGCACAGCCACGCCGGCCAGTGCTATGAGATCACCCACAAGAGGGCCGCCGCGCTGCTGCAGTGGTTTGACCAGGTCAGTGCTGTCTTGGCGCCCTGTTGTGAGCGGAGCATGTGCTGCAACCACCGCCAAATCCCGCCATGGAGACCCCCACTGACGATCCTCTCGTCGCCGTGCGCCATCGCCTGAGCCCGCTGGGGGCTCTTACATCGGGTTTGGTAAGCCAGCTGGGATGGTCGAGCTTCTGGGCGCACCGATTAGCAGGCTTTTGGCGCGCCAGAGCAGCAGTTATGACACGAAATTGGTTTCGTTCAGTGCCACTAATGGCCGACGTTGGAAATGGTCTCGTCCCGTATCTAGGCCGTGGTGCTGACGCATTTAATGACAAATGTGAGTTGAATGGATAGCCCGCTTGAGTTCAAACAGAAAGGTGCAAATTTGATTATTTCGTGCATTTACGACCATTCAGTTTTTCACAATACATTATATGTGCCGGGTATATTTATGCTCCTTTGTGTTTTTGTCATGGCATGACGGAATAAAACCACGCAATCTATGTTACAAACGCACGGTGATCAGATACTTTGATCCGCGACAGGTGATGACACCAAAATGAGACCAAAAAATCATGAACGAATGCACCCGCGATGTCTGGATTCTGCCTCCGCTTAGTTCCGTTTCTGACCGGTCAGCTGAATAGATCTGCTTTGCCAGTGAGCTATTTGGTGTCCTAATGGGACGGATTGTTGTCCGTTGGTCGCAACTGGTGACATCGACCCTCATGGATTATTAGGTGCTTATAAAGTAAGGCAATTACCTGGCACATTTTCCCCCGTGGAATCCTGCTGTTTGCTATAAATAACGCATGATCAGATAGTCTATTTTCAATTAATTTGTTGACTGGCTCTATAAGAAGTGAGTAGAGTTAAAGGCAATTTGTTTTGCTTTTAATCTTGTTGCGATGTGTGTATGGATATGCCCTAAACCAAATGGAAAACAACACGCTTCAAGTTATGTTTCAATCATGATAATCAAGCTCATACCGTTTGCTCAATGGCTATCACCCAGACGATTCTGCCGTCATACTTTCTTAAATCAATTGGCAAAGCCGCACGGCACAGTTAAGTTAAGTGAAGCTAGGCGAAGTATTGAAGCTTAGTGATTCACTTCGCATGAAGAATTGATCGTCCATAGGCTCAAAGAAGTCCTGATCAGTGGCACTTCAAAGAAGCTACCAACAGCCGACCAGCCCACCGCTGAAGACATGAATGGTGTTTAAAAATACACACAATGGCAGCAGGCAATAGCCCTCAGAGCCATGCGCTGGTTCCCGCCGTAGTTCCTAAGTTAACACGCCCGCAGGCGGCGCTTCATTCATGCTCCCACCCTTAGTGCTGTCTGGCTGCCTCGCGCCGCGCAGATGCATGATCGCCCGAACGGCGGTCGAACATCGATCCTTGCGCGATTGCCTTTGAGCTCACGTGTGCGATTGGCTGCCTCGTCGCATGTACGCGGGATCACCGTCCAGCGCCGCTGACTTCGACCGCCGCGCATGAAGACGACGACCGGCTGCGAAGCGCCGCCGATCGCGCACCGGCCGCGTGCGGGCGTGTGCGCGGCCGTGTCCGCCCGTGGGTTTGTTGA
Source organism: Pollicipes pollicipes (assembly GCF_011947565.3). Taxonomy (NCBI): domain Eukaryota; kingdom Metazoa; phylum Arthropoda; class Thecostraca; order Pollicipedomorpha; family Pollicipedidae; genus Pollicipes; species Pollicipes pollicipes. The sequence goes on along the minus strand of NW_023597034.1, from coordinate 25,740,364 downwards.
TGTCGGCGTGTTTACCGGCATCGACCGATCGCCTCGCGAGCCGCAGCGTCGCGCCGTCGGCCTCAAAAGACGGCCACGTCCCGCGCCACTGGCGCCGTCAATGCATCGTGGACGCCTCAGCCGGCGGCCGTGACCCCCGCTGAATGCCCGCGGGCGCCGCTGGTCAGCAGCGGCCCCGCAGAGGGCGCCCTTGTAGATATTGGAGCAGCCGCGGCGACGACGTGGTGGCCGCCCGTGCCTGCGGAGGGATGATATGGCTGCCCGCGCCTGCGGCGGAATGATATGGTCGCCCCGCTCATGCATTCTGAGCGACGCAGTACTGTTGGCGACTGAGTCCAGCGAGCCGGAGGTTCATTACGTTCATGGACACCACCGATGGCAAGGCCGCGTTAATCTCGTCGATCGTTTCGGGCCCTCCGCAGTCGTGACGTTGGTCACGGTTTCCTGGGGTGTTCTGCGCTGTCGCGCGCCTGTACGCTCCTGGTTTTTATAGTTCCTGAGCAGAATCGCACAGCCTTCGGGCGTCAGAGACTTTGCATGCTAGCGCAAAGACATTATGAGCATGCTCAAGAATAAAGGCATGGGAATAGTGAGCATGTTTGAGGAAAAACGTAGGCTGTTTCGTAACAGCCGAGTCCGCAGCACCTTTGCCGGAGATTGGGATGTTCGGTCGCCATTCTATATTGTCAAGTCATGAACGATTACCTGACATCGGTCCGGGCGAGTTAGTGCATTTCTGTGCATTTCCTTTGAACTGGTGGGCAGATATGCGGCTACGTGCGAAGCTACAGAATCATCTGGGGAATTACGTATCCTAGTATCCTGTTAACAGCAGCCTGATGGGACGTTTCAGTGATCCGACGCCCCAGCGACAGCACCGAGGCTGACACCGCGCCCAGCAACTTTGCTCATCGTTCTCAGACAGCGTATACTTGAAATTAGTGTTTTTGTTATCAGCTAGTCAGAGGTAAGGTTAGCAAACTTTTCAGCAGGTGTGTAAAAGCTACTAAAAGTTATGTAGATGCCGACCTTTTGAGTCCCGTCACGAGTGCTAGACCATATGGCGTGTGTTGCAGGTACTGACGACAACAATCATGGAAGATCTGGCGCAGGTCAACAAACGCGTCAAAGAGACATCTCTGGCGCTGCGTCAGGAGCGAATCCGTCTGATCAAGCTCAAGGTGGGTCCGTGCGCCTCGTGTGAAATGCATTCACTTGGTGTCCAACGCTGTTCAATAATTACTGTGCTTGCTACATGCCATTTTGGGCGTTTTCCCCGCGACTAGGATTTCTTGTTGCATTTGGTTTCCTGCTCACAGGGTGGTTAAATTTGTCTGACTTGTTCGACAAGGTTGGCGACAAAATGTATGTTTTCGCAAGAAGCTTGGTGCCCAAAAATCCTGTTGGCAGAACCTTTTGGAAACAGCCACAACGAAATAGCACAGCTTTCTCAGCAAAAATTAACTTGAGTTCTCTATACACAGATAGTATGCCTGCATGGTAATATATTCCGTCGCACAAACAAGCAACGCTTTTCGTACAGTGAGCTAGAATCGCTTTTGAACCAGGGTGGGAGCGAAAACTCCATCGCAAAAAGACCGTGCTAGAGTGAAAAAAATCAATTTACAAAAGATGGAACTTATGGGCTAGTGAAGGATGCTTCAGCAAACACAGACATACATTTCAAGTTGGTATGGACGTAATGCCATGAACCTGACAAAACTCTTTTGTTTTTTAACATCTTAGGTCATTGAAGTGAAACAGAATACACTGAAGCATAATAATTTCATAACAGTGTAATAAACATAAAACTGTGTAACACCAGTAATTATGATGCTGCTCTTTCCACTTCACCTTCACAGCATCTTTTAACACAAAGCAAAGCAAAGGAATTCAACAACAAAACAACAACAGAACATTCAACAAGCATAAAACACTCAAACAAAAAACCTTAGACTCCTACACATCAGCCCATCACCAAGTGAAACACGATAAACATACCTCTGGCTTCTGTTAAGATGGGGTCAGGAAAAACGTACATTTCTTCACTGTTTCTTACAAGATACTGATGCATATTTCCATGGAAGTAGGCTCACTATGCCTAGCCTAAAGAGGCTTTACTTCATCTCATCCTATCTAATAAATGCATCACAGCAGCATTTGTGAGTCACTGATTCTTGAACAATTATTATTGTCACTTGTCCTGCAATTAACCAACTTAACCTAATTTAGAGTAGCCCATATATGGCAGTAGCGCATATAGGGCATAGGGCAGAATTTTGCCATTAAGCACTTCTGTATTAGCTGCTTCAGGTCTGTCCCAAAGCTAAGTATGGCAGCATAAGGTAGCCTGGTGAGGTGGACACTGGAAAGGCTTAGATTGATTATTATCGAGCACCGTTATGAACCAAAACACGGCTAACTGAGGGTTAAACAAGGCAAAAATGGCGGTAAAAATCAGTTCCGTGCTTCAAATCGTTTCCTTCATTTCCTGTGAATTGTTCAGTGCTGGGTGTACATCAAACGCGTTCGGGCGGCTGGCGAATTAATCCAATTTATGTATAAAATTTGTGCAAGTTTGCAGTTGGAGCATTTTGCAGAGTGGTATCACACTCGTATGATGCCAAGAAAAACAACATAATTTAAATAAATATAAAAACTAATACTTTTTGGCAAAAGTCTGGAATCAGCTGATTTGACTCAAAACCTGTGAACATGGGAGCTCAAACGGTGATATTTATCTCGCAAATTTTATTTAAAAGACATTTCTGGCATTCTTCACTCCTGCATTTCGGGAGTGATGCTATTAAGTGGTCAAGTTTCTTCGGGCTAAAGAAATACGTGCAGTAAAGTTATCTACCAGGCTTTGCTGGTGTTTGCACCAGGCTCTGCTTTCGTGGCGTGATGGTGAGACTAAGAAAGATGGGGATGGGGACCATGCATTTGGCACTCAGCCGCCGATCATGACGCATTTTGTAAACAAACCAAACTTGATGCACGCAAGCGGCTGGAGTCGCTGGGGCTCTTGGGCTTGAAGGTATCTGGTGCCCTCGCTCTGTGCATACATAGACATGATTCAGATGTACTTGAGGTGGGACCTAGCCATAGGTGTCCAGGTTCTGTGGAGCCTTGTTTGTGCCTGATGGCTTCAAGTGAGCTCGATTTTAGATGACATATGAAAACCTCAGACAGGAAAATGTGGGTTTGGCGTGTGCGATTAGACAATATCAGGCAGGAGTGAAAAATTCACATGAAATATGGGGACAAGGAGTGCAAAATTCCTCCTTATAGAGTGTTGCTTTACACCCAAGGTTGGCAATTCTAGGACACTGATTTCCAGCTTACATGTATAATGTAGGGCTTCGTTAACGTGACAGCGTCAGCCCTCCGCGCGCGGTCCGCAGAATCGTCGCTTGCCGCTTGCCACCCCAGCTGGCCTTGGATCGTCTCGCGATGTTCGTAATAAAACATCACTACTCCGAAACCAGAATTGCGTGGGACACGTTTTTGGTGCTAACACACGCGCAATAGATGCCCCAGAGGCTACCAAAGATTTGAGCGAGAGTGCGCAATATGCTGGACTGGTATCCTCAGATATCCTTAGGGAGGGGGTTTCGCATCGTCCTCCCACCCCCCCTCCCCCCCCCCTCCCCTCCTGTCACAGCGACTATGTTGTTCAGAAAGAACTAGCAGCCTGATGTAAAGTTATTGTCAAATTTAAATACAATTTGCTTGTTGGAACACGGCGAAAGGCGCCCACCGGGTAATACATGCCGCGCCAGCCTAGGAGCATGCCTGAGGTATGGTGGATAGTTTGATGACCGTAGAAATGATGCTTGAAGCGCACATGTAATTTTCAAAAGGGGGTATGACCTCAAGGAGGTCTGCATATTGGACGCCATCCCCAGTGCTGCCTACTACCGGTTCGAACTCTGTCATGCATTTTCTGCTGCCCTGGCTATCAAGCTCTTTCGTTGTCGTTTTTTTCGTGGTCGAGGAAAGCAAAGCCAGCCGAGATCTGTGAGACCCCCAGCGTGCCGGTAGCGTAGTGGTTAACGTGTCTGCGTTAACCACTGTTACCACTGTTAACAGACGCGTTAACCACTGTTAACGCGTCTGCGTTAACCACTACACGCCTGGGAAACAAGAGGTGCGGGGTTCCATTTCCCGCGGTGCCCGCCCTTCCTGTCAGGGTGAGAGGTAGGCGACGCGATATAGACTCAGCAGCTGAGTGCCTCGTAAAGCCTCAATGACAACAACAAATGTGAGGCCCCGGCAAGTTCCGAGGGTGAACGAAGGCTGCTGCTGTGATTTGGCTATCCCAAAGTCTAGGGTGGGTGCGCCTGCTTTCCAAGCAACAGCAGTTGAAGGAGATGGTAAAAAGGAGCGTTAAGCTATGTGCATGATATTGAAAACTGTGGTGATGAAGGAGGCCATCGGTGATATGCTGATTCCTCCTGATGACGATGCTGGGCATAAGCTTCAGTACCTTTATATGTCATATGGCACCGCATCGCGCCGCTGGCGGCTATTTTGCCTCTAGAAATTTCGTCGGCGACAAAAAGTACGCTTTTACCACCCCTGCCTGCTCACGACGCGCGAATTCATTATCAACACACTCCCGCGGGCTTCTCGAATTGCCTGCAGTCCACGTCCGCACGTCCTCAGCGCGTCCGCCATCCAGGTCGGACCATCCACTGCGGCTGTCGGTAACAGAGTGCCCCGCCTGCCCGCGGACATAGTCGATAGCTCAATTGTCGGCCGAGATTCAATCGCGCCCTGGCATTGACCGGCAGCCGCGTGGTGCGGCAGGTGCGGCGTCACCGCCGCCAGCTCGCGCGGCGCCGGCGACACCTTGACCCTGACCTGGAGCGTCGCAGGGCCCGTCAGTCCGGACCCCAGGCCTTTCTAGAGCGGGGAGCGCTCGCGCAGTAGTGTAGGCATGCGCTGCCGAGGCGCCTGATTCGAAGCTCTGGTCGCTCGTGACAATAAGGGCGAACAGGGCCGGGTACAATGGCCAGGTATGTGGACGCCTTATGGTTCCGCATTGCGGACGACGCGGCCACCCGCCTGCAGCCTGCAGTGCTGCTGACACGTCGTCATCTCCCCCGATTACATCCGGTCGCGACCGTGACCGAGTGACCCAGACAGTGACAGGGGTCCGCCTCTCCCCCCCCCCCCCCACGACTGGGACGACACGGATAAGTGGCTGGCAGCACCGCGACACTCCCCACAGACGCCCTGCGGAGGATAGGAGAGGGGGAGGGGACGTGCCCCAAGGTGATCAATAAGTGTCTGGTGTCCCCGTTGGCGGGCTCTCCGCCGACACCGTCTGCTCCGGGAACACTTACTGATCACTGCTCCCCACTTACGCGGGCAAGGGAGATACGCCTACCCACCGCTGCTCTTCTCAGCGACAGAGTTCACCGCCAGGTCACCCTCCCCCACCGCCGTCACCGCCTCCCACCGCCGTCCACTGCGGCAGCCTTCGCTCACTTCTTCCTCGCCAGCTCTCCCAGACACCACCGTTTCTCGCGGTGACGCTCTGAAACGCCGCTGTTGTCACCTGATGACTTGGCCGCTTCCTACTGACCTTCTGGCGCCTCTCTGCCTAGGCCAAGGAGATCTGGGGTGCCGATGTGGACGTCGACAATCGACGCAGGCGTCAGCGCCGACGACGAGGACCTGAACGCCATGATGATGCAGGGCGTCAGCGACTCGGAGGTGGCGAAAACGGAGGAGACGGTCAGTGAGGCGGGGGAAGCGGCAGGGAGGGGAGGAGACATTCGGTGATGCGGAGCAGACGGCAGGGAGGAGAGAAGACGGTCGGTGAGGCGGGGCAGGCGGCAGGGAGGGGAGGAGGCAGTCGGTGAGGCGCGACAGGCGGCAGGGAGGAGAGGAGACAGTCGGTGAGGCGGGGCAGGCGACAGGGAGGGGAGGAGATCGTCAGTGATACAGTACAGGCGGCAGGGAGGGGAGCGCGGTCTGCGTGACTTGGCTGCCTGCCGCCGTGGCAGAGCTGCCGCGTGACCTAACCTGCCCCGAGGTTTGTGACGGTGCAGGGATCCCATCCCTCGGTCGATATCATGTTTTCCTGGCAAAGAGCATTTCCCAATGGGCATCAGAACGCCCCCGACAGGTAGTGCTTGCAGTTTAGGTGGTAGTGCGCCTCATAGATAATGTCCCTACCTTTAAACTCAGGTGAGAAGCAGCATCCGTCTGAGAAATAAATGATTGTGCAGCGCTGGATCTCGGCGCCCACTACCCATCGCTTCCACCGCTCTCTCGGATGAAGATAAATGTAACGCGTATGGATGGGCTATCGCGATGTTGGTTATAGGCGATAAACAAAGATGGAAGAGCAGACCTTGTTAGGCTCCCGATGGTTTAAGGTGTGTGTCAATGTCAAGCTCTAGTTGTTTCTCTCTTGGCAACGGTTGACCGGTTATTGCCGTCACCACTTGCGTTGCTGGTATGACGTGCTGCCTCAGTTTTACTTTTCTCCGCAAAAGCTGTCTGAGGTGGCCATAACCATGGCAGCCTGACCTGGAGTAAGAAGATTTGACTGACCTGGTACGCTCCCGACAGGCGAACGGACCAAGGGCCAAGACGCCACCACCGCTGACCGCGGAGGAGATGGCCCCGATGCCCTCCAACGAGGCCATCTTCGGCCTGTCTTACGAGCAGTTCAAAGGTGAGCACGACCGTTCTCTTGGCCGAGGTCCAATGCACATATCACCGATTGAAAGAGGGGGCGGGCAGGCGTATGGGGAGGGGCCTTTAGTTTAACAGGCACGTGAACATGAATAGGCATAGGCGAAAGGGAATTTTCTGGGGAGCAAAAGGAGAGATGGAAGAACAATACAGCAACGTGTGGGTAATAAGGTCAGAGCTGGTGCCATAGCCTGGTTGTGAATTTCCGATGACATGAGTGTGAGCGGAGGGAGCCTGTATATCACCAAAGCAATACAAAAGTACCTCCATAAGGACATTTGATAATAAAGTCACGCCAGTGCTCAAAAGAGTTTCATACGGTGGCAAATCCATCCGCAAAGGGCTGTTACGACCACAGTGGTGATTGCACCCTTAAGGGCCTTGGCTGATCCGTCGACATGGTGCCGCCGTACGACAGGGGATAAGGGCTGCGAGGCAACAATTGTTAACCATTTGTTCGCAACCAGGCTGTGACAATGTGTGACATAGTGAACGCTAGGCCTTGGTGCAGAGGCGTGAGCAAAAGTCGATCGCGAACCACCTGATCCAAACGTATTTTGCAGTCAGGGATCAGCGACCGCAATCTGATCCGAACGTATCCTGTAGTCAGGGATCAGCGACAGCAATGTGATCCGAACGCACCCCGTAGCCGGGGATCAGTGACCGCAATCTGATCCGAACGTACCCTGCAGTCAGGGATCAGCGACCGCAATTTGATCCGAACATACCCTGCAGTCAGGGATCAGCGACCGTAATGTGATCCGAACGTACCCGGCAGTCAGGGATCAGCGACTCCAATCCCACACACGTTGGAGAGTAATCAGATTTTGATGTCACGATCTTGTGACTCAATTTTCGCCCAATAACACTCGGACGACGACGTGTGTGCGAAGCGATCTTCAGTTCCCATCCCTAGGGAAGTGTTGATGCAGTGCAATGAGTCCCAAAGCGAGCGCAAAATTGCGTGTGATGGCATAGCTGTTGACGTTGCCTTCCGTTTCGAGCGATAAATGTCCGGGAAAATGCCAAAACAACACAGCGCCTTGGTCGTGTTCTTGGACAGTACTCGGTCGGAACCTAATATACTTGTAATGTTTCAAGTGCGTTCCTGAACAGGTAAAAGTCACCGGTAAAGGTCATTAGAGAAGAAAATAAACTTAACGTTATGCTCGTATTATACAATTAAAACAATAATGCATGATCGATGCACTTCGGGGTGTTTCTCCAGCATCACCCTCGAGATCAAGCTGTTTCTCCAGTATCACCCTCGAGGTCAAGCTTGATGCAGGGGAACGGCCATGTGCGAAGCACATCTGACGCTCAGTATTATGATCAATGGTACGCTTTTGGCATTGAATGGATTTTATGTTCTAATTTACGGACAAGACATTCGGACAAACTAAGGACAATCTACTTATCTTGCAACGACATTCAATAATTGGCATGCCACCGTTTTAATTGAGATAGTGACAGCCAATTATTGCATGTCATGGCACACAAAAAGGGAAGGCTAGCAGGACACGTCGATAAATAACGTGACAGCCTGTAGGCAAGCTCGCCGGAGCACCAAAGGTCATGACCTGCAGCCACCGGGCACGGTGCTCGCCTGTGACGGACGAGCTGCCAACTTCAACAGCCCCTGTGAGAGCGAGCCGCCAGACGTCTCTCCGTAGTGAGCGGCGTGAGCGCGCGCACTCCATCACCGCTACGGAGAACCGGCTGCGTCCGCGCACGGTCCGCGGCCACGCCTGACACGGCCGCCCGCCGCCAGCAATGGTCCCCAGTGGCCGGCGGCGGCGGCCGCGGCGCTGGGAGCCCGCGGAGTCCCGCTCCCGAACCCGCGCCACTGGCGCGCCGAGGCAGGTCCCGGGTGGATTCGACGCAGCGGGCCGCTGCTCGGGCCTGGGTGATGGAGCGTTGCTGTCGAGCCGGCTCGGCCAGCAATGCTCCGAGCTCGGCGGTCGGCGCGTGGGTCACGTGGTCGGAACTGGCACACAATCGGCTGCGGTCAGCCGGCGGCGGACGGAGGCCCCCGCCTGAGGTTATGGTCTCAGCCGGCGGCGGACGGAAGCCCCCGCACGAGGTTATGGTCTGCCGCGGTCAGCCGGCGGCGGACGGAAGCCCCCGCACGAGGTTATGGTCTGCCGCGGTCAGCCGGCGGCGGACGGAGGCCCCCGCCTGAGGTTATGGTCTCAGCCGGCGGCGGACGGAGGCCCCCGCCTGAGGTTATGGTCGGCTCGTGTGTCGCCGGCGGTGGACGGAGGCCCCTCGCCCGAGGTTATGGTCTGCCGCGGTCAGCCGGCGGCGGACGGAGGCCTCCGCCCGAGGTTATGGTCTGCCGCGGTCAGCCGGCGGTGGACGGAAGCCCTTGCCCGGGGTTATGGTCTGCCGCGGTCAGCCGGCGGCGGACGGAGGCCCCGCCCCAGGTTATAGTCGGCTCGTGTGCCGCCGCCTTGTTGACCGGCGACCCCACACCGCACCCTGCGCCGGCACGCCACCGCGTGCATCGGCTCGGAAACCGCCGGACAGCCGCCGCCTCCGTGTCCTGCGACAGGGAGACCACGTGGCGGATGGTCCGCTCGTCAGATCAGAGGAGTGATCACAGCGTGATGGCTTGTTTTGTCAGTCACGCGTCACTGACAAGGCATATCTTGCAAATTGCAGTGAACTGGTAGCCTTGAGTGATGATGAGTTAGTGGTCATAGTGTAGTGATGATCTAATCGCGCATGTTAATGATGCGATATATGAAATGCTGACTAGAATATATCAGCTTTGCATTTTAAAATGAACATGATTTAAGGATAATGCAGTAATACAGCTGAAGAATTATGTGAATTACGTAACGTCAGAGATATGAGCCCAGCGTCACCCTTGGACTTTGTATTGTCACCAGTTAGCCGACTTCCATCGAAGTGAAAATTTCCAGTCATCACCCGTTCATCTTCAGAGTTACAGAAGCAGGGTCGCAAGAGTTGCAGAGAACGAAGAGCAATGAGTTCGTTACCTTGGCATTCGGCGGTGTGATACAATGGCGAGCTCATCAAAGTGGTCCCAACTCGCCTTTTTTCCTCTCAAGATTATAGTGACTGAGTAAGCGGCCAACTGGGCCGCCTGTGGTTTCGTTCCCAGACGGCCTCATTCCGGAGACATACCGCATCTCCATAGCGCGGGCGCTCGAGCTGCAGCCGGTGGAGGGTTGTTGGTGATCTCCTCTCCAAGCTGGTGGACAGGGCGTACCTCTAAAGCAGCGCAGGCGCTCGAGCTGCGCCCGGTGGAGGGTTCTTGGTAATCTCCTCTCCAAGCTGGTGGACAGGGCGCACCTCCTCCTCTCCAAGCTGGTGGACAGGGCGTACCTCTACAGCGCAACGGGTGCTCGAGGTCCGGCCGATGAAGGGCTCCTAGCACTCCCCTCTCCAAGCTGGTGTGCAGAGCACATCTCTATAGCGCGGCGGGCGCTCGAGCTCCGGCGAATGGTGGGTTCCTGGTAATTCCCTCTCCAAGCTGGTGGACAGAGCGCACCTCCTCCTCTCCAAGCTGGTGGACGGAGCGCACCTCTACCGTGCGGCGGGCGCTCGAGCTCCAGCGAATGGCGGATTCCTGGTAATCCCCTCTCCAAGCTGGTGTCGCCGGCTGCGGGCTGGCCAATTGAGCGAGAGCCGCGTTGAATTATGCATAGGCATCAGGAAAGGAGCTTAGTGGGTCGGATCAATAGCCACACCTCTCAGCACGCCGGGACGGGGATGTGGAGCGCCCTTCAACGGTAAATGTAAGCCCATTCACAATCAGGGTAAGCCCATTCATTGATAACGTACCCCAGCGGAGCAACTTCGCCAGGGCATATCGTTTTCCTCGCCGAGGTGCGTACGGTTAGAAAGTATGATTCACCAAAGTGGCGTAGAGCAAAACAACACAGGTGCAGGGTATCACTGTGTGCATCGTTCAGCATTGGTCCCTTTTGGAATAAAGATACGACCGATGCTCCTGAAACACTGCCGCTAAGAAAAGAAAGCAGCTCGGCAAGATTGCGCCATATTTCAGCTACTCTTCCTTGCACAAGCGAGCCAGCAGCCCCAGTTACACCCGGTTGTGGTTGCTCCCAGCGCAGAGCAGGCCTTTGCGCGAACCGGGGGCCGATCCTGGGGAGGGGTGGATCAGGCGGCGACTGGATGGTTGCCGGACCGCACCCGGCCTCCGAAGAGGTCCCGGGGGCAGGGCCCCGAGGGATGGCCGCAGGCTGTGGGGGACAGCTCGGCGGCGGCCGTCAGGCAGTGTCAGGCCTCCGGAGAGGTCTCGGGGGTCGGGTCTCCGAGGGATGGCCGCAGGCTGTGGGGACAGCTCGGCGGCGGCCGTCAGGCAGTGTCAGGCCTCCGGAGAGGTCCCGACCGGTCAGCTAGTGTCAGGCGGATGGCAGAGCCTGTCGCCGCAGCCTCGCCGCGGCAGTAGCATTTCGGCGCGTATGTGAAGAGCCGTGGGGACAGGAGAGGATCTGCGGGGATGAGCTCAAACACAGGGACGCCTCGCCCGACTGGCGAAGTGGCAGGCAAGGCAGGGAGGAGAGGAAAGGAGAGTAGAACTGACGCGCAAGGAGAACAGGAGGAAAGAGAGGGAGAGAGAGGTAGAGAGAGAGAGAGAGAGAGAGAGAGAGAGAGAGAGAGAGAGAGAGAGAGAGAGAGAGAGAGAGAGAGAGAGAGAGAGAGAGAGAGAGAGAGAGAGAGAGAGAGAGAGAGAGAGAGAGAGAGAGAGAGAGAGAGAGAGAGAGAGAGAGAGAGAGAGAGAGAGAGAGAGAGAGAGAGAGAGAGAGAGAGAGAGAGAGAGAGAGAGAGAGAGAGAGAGAGAGAGAGAGAGAGAGAGAGAGAGAGAGAGAGAGAGAGAGAGAGAGAGAAAGAGAAATGTCACGCGCAAACGCACACATTTCCTAACGAGTCACGAAGGAATATGTGGAGCGGGTCGAAATCTTAGTAGTGTTTTGCAACAAACTATGCATCACTGTGTGCGTGTGTGTCCGTTCCCAGCACTAGCTGACTGATCTGAATCCGCATTCGCAGAGGACCTGGACAACATGCGCGAACAGCACGAGACGGAAGTAGATCACTTCATGCGCGGCCAGGAACGACAGGCAGACAAAATCCGTGGAGACCTGGAGGTAAGGGCACGGCGCCTCCAAGACAATCTCGAATGTGTGTCTATCTAACCTTGTTAGGTTCTGTCTACGCCTCAATCTCGCAACAGCGGAAAGCGACACGCACCCGGCCGTCCGGAGCCGGCTGGTTAACCGCCTGCGGGCACGCGAACCGCGCGCTCCGCTGGTCGATAATGGGGCACCGTAGCCCGTGGAGCCGCTGGGAGCACCCCCCCTCCCCCCTCCCCCCCCCGGCCGTATCGCGCCCCCGGCGTGGTCGGCGCCCAATGTGACGGCCTTATCCATGTAGGCTGGCTTGCCGGCTGTGTGAAATGGTCCCGGTATTAGTAAAACAAAACAACGCTTGGAAACAAGACGAGATTTTCCAAAGCGATTTGGTGGATCCTACGCTAGCTAATTCTGGGCATGTTGAGATGATTGTTCCCGTTCGTTGCTGGGGGCTTATGTTCTAATCAGACATTATTGATAGCTGGGACATTTAAAAAACATCAAGTGCCACCCCCCTTCTGAACATGTGCAGTATTATTTAAGGTGCCGCAAAACGTCACATCTTGCGAAATGGCTATCATTAAAAGACAGCCTAGTGATTGCTACGTCCGAGTCATTGCAAGTACCATAATCCCTGATCGGGTGCGCAATGGTGTATTTAGCAACAACGATCAGCTGGCGGCGGTCGGCTGTCACAGCCGCATGGTCGGCTGTCACAGCCGCTCGGTCGGCTGTCACCGCCGCTCGGTCGGCTATCAACGCCGCTCGGTCGGCTGTCACAGCCGCACGGTCGGCTGTCACAGCCGCACGGTCGGCTGTCACAGCCGCACGGTCGGCTGTCACAGCCGCACGGTCGGCTGTCACAGCCGCACGGTCGGCTGTCACAGCCGCACGGTCGGCTGTCACAGCTGCACGGTCGGCTGTCACAGCCGCACGGTCGGCTGTCACAGCCGCACGGTCGGCTGTCACAGCTGCACGGTCGGCTGTCACAGCCGCACGGTCGGCTGTCACAGCTGCACGGTCGGCTGTCACAGCCGCACGGTCGGCTGTCACAGCCGCACGGTCGGCTGTCACAGCCGCGCGGTCGGCTGTCACAGCCGCACGGTCGCTGCTCCTGACGCCTCACCCTCAGCGGCCCCTGTGGCCACCAGCTCTGTCACGGCCGCGCACCAGTCCATGTTTGCGCATCCTCACGTCGCCTGTTTGTAGGCGAAGCTGAACGCCCGCCGGCGAAACCGCGCCATGCGCAACCTGGAGGAGCGCCAGAAGCGGGAGCTGGCCGCCGGCGCCGCCGTCAGCTAGGCTTGACGTCAGCGCGGCGGTCGGCCAATCAGCGACGGCGACCGTCTGACGTCAGTGACCCGCCGTCACCCGGGCACGTCGCGACAGCGGACGAGTGACGCCACGGGCTGGAGGACGGGCTTGAGGTGCAGCCCCGCTGGGAGTGCCTGTGTCTCGGAGTGACAACCACGAGCAGGGACTAAGCCGGCGCGGATCGCCTCGTCCTGGCTGGTCCGCTGTGGGCGTTCGAGCAGCAGCTGGTCTTCGATCTGCTTTCTCGGTAGCACTGGACGCTTAGAAAGCATGTTATTGGATATGTTTATCACCAATCACGGACCACTACTGGCGCAGCTGTAACATGAACAGTGTCCATCTCATCATTTGCGGCTTATTTTCGAAAATAATCTGGTATCAGCTGAGAAGAAGACGAAAAAGAAGAAGAAGAAAAGTGTTGTTTTCCGGTGTGTTGCCCTGATTTGGGCGCCTAGAAATTAGAATACTAAGTTTTGCCTTTGCTTTAGAAGGTCTATTTTATTAACACTAATTGACTATGAGCAATCAGGTTTTTCACTATATTAGTTATTTCAAAAGAGGACCCAGCCGGTCTTCAGGGGTCTCCAAATAATAAAACCGACAAAATGAAAGATGCTGCCGCATATTCAGGGACAGCGGTTGTTTCAAAGCATATGCTTCCTGGCAGTTCTCAGAATTGCATGATTAGGCGTTTTTACACTTTGGTTCAGCATTTCTTTCCGAGGTGATAGCCACCCTCAACTGAACATCCTTAACATGGTATTAAAAAACTTCTCCGCCAAGGGGTACGTGACCAGTAAAAACACATGAAATTGTTTGTTGGAACTCCAAAGTCTCGTATCACAGCAACTGAGCAATGGAGGCGGTGTTTCCCTTGTTTTAATGGACCCCACGTCACGTAAGTGCAAAAACTGCGCATAAGTAGAACTCGCTTGCTGTAGAGTTGAACTAAGTCACATATAGGTTTTACATACCGCTCCTGGTTTTCGCGCACAATAGTCACAATGTCCGTGGAAACTGTGGGTGCTTCGTGCTGACAGATACAGAGGAGAATCCCATAAAATGTTGATATTGCAAAATAATATGCACACAATAAATCGGATCAACCACTGCATGCAGAGATCGAAATGCTTTCCTTTACAATGTAATTCATCATACAACATCATTAAGCTATTCAAATACCACGAAAAAGCACAAGGGCTTTTCTACCCACGCTGACAAAGTAAACGCCGCTGTAAGCATGGGTAGATCACATGCTCACAAACTCAATCTGTACCAACCTTTCAAAAATGTATTTGCACGCATGCACGCACAAGGCACGATATGTTCACTTCATCTAAAAAAACGTTGATAAAAATACTGTATATGCTACCCAACTCGTCAGGGCCTGTGATATAGTGTACATACTGGGCAGCTTGAGTCCTTCGCCTCTTACGATGTCGTACGTGCCTTGGATATTGCCAAACGTGCACTAGTTTACTTACTTAAAGAGTAAGTGCACTTAAAGAGAGTATTGCACCAGTTCCTTACCACCATGTTACCTACCGAATGAGTGCCGTTTCTTGTCATGTGCGTACTTTCTCACCTTGTGACATCGGAAGCCCGCTCGATTTCTCCTGCGAAGGCAGCAGCTTCAGACGAAGGGTCCACTATGGAACTGCGCCAGACGGATACAGAGACATACCCGAGACGGATACATTAAGTCTTTCGGCTGCCTTCTCCCTGTCCTTCTGATGAGCCTTCGCGGGATCAGCGCCTTCTGAGAGCTCGTGCGCAGCTGACCGTCATGTGCCTCTCAGAAGGGAGCTGCCGGCGCCTGTCGTGGTGGTTGCGTGATCGTGTGGGCCCGCCGCGTGTCACCGGTCCCTTGTTATCACGGGCGGACAACAGCGACGTCCACTACCATAGGTTCCTACGTCCAGAAATGCACCTGCTTGCTCACGAGAGCAGCACGACCCGTACGAACGCAAACGAATGCGTTTTATCAGCTGCACGGGAGCTGAAAGCCGCTAGCCGCGGCGCAGCGCCTGTCCCACGGCTCGTGCCAGAGCCGGGCGCACGTGTGCCTCAATCAGTGAGCGCGCCGGTCCGGTCCGGAAGTACAGCGACACTGCCGGGTCGTCTGCTCTCACTTCTTTTCAGGTCCGCACCGGTGGAGCCTGTCTGTAATCGTAGCATTAGATCTCGTGGAAATACATTGTTGATTTTGGGAGGCCGTGTTTAAGACCCGGGTTACAAGTGCGATCACTGGGACAGACGTCGTGATGCGTGCTGGTCCAGATGGAGCGTCTGGCCCAACGACCTCTCCGTTCGTACGTTGGTTTGTTTGCATCATTGCCATTACAAGCACTTTCATTGTAATTTCTCATAGATAAGACGGTAGTAATAATCTTATTCCTCGGAGAAAAACCAGGAGAATGGAGACATAGATGGGCTTATGTTTCGGCAACATGCCTTTATCGAAGCAATAGGAGAAGTGATGATGACTTCATCACTTCTGGCATTGTTTGATGACTTTCATAAGATGACTTCTGCTATTTTTACGATCGAGGCATGTTGCCGAAATATCAACCCACCTATATCTCCGCTCTCCTGGTTTTTCTACCAGAAATAAGGCCATTACTATTGTCTCATCTATGTGTATAATGTTCCTCGCTAATGCACTGGACAACTGACGCAATTGCAATTCCTCGTTGAATCTTCTCCTGAAGACTCCGTCTCAATGCTACCCATTGGTGTTCCGTTTCTAGGCTCCTCGGCTGTTCTGCAGGCGCCGTGTTCTTGTGCAGCGTAGCATCACACGGTGGTCGTGTTTTCGTTCATGCACGATAGCGTCAGGATTCCCGGATGCGAGAGGTCATCCTCCAGATTATGTCAGGTCGTGCAGCTAAAATGAGGGACTTTGATGATCTCCAACACGTCGAACACCGTTTTGACGCCGTGCAAATGCATGTAGCGCCCGGGCCGGTGGGTTGGCTATCATACCCTGCAGTTCCGAGCCGATAGGAGCGAATTCCATCAACTTCCTCACTGCGACGGAGCATGTGTAGCATCCACCAAAGCTGCGATAGTTCGATGCGACTCTTGCTTGTAGTGTTGAGCGAACTGTATACGGACGAGGAAGGTGCAGCGGGGCAGAGTCTGCGACCGAGGGAGGAGTAGGAGCGTCAAGTGCCACATAGGTAGCGAAAAGGTGAAAGAAAAACAGCGTGAGGGAACGGCAGGGTGCTTGGGCCCGTGGTGAAGACAGACTCAGTGCTGCTGCAGACAAGCCTCAAACCAATTGCCTGCAGCTAAACGTAGGACGAGACCCGTTGTGGACCACATAAGGGGTCCTCTGTTGTGCACCTCACCTCAGGCCAGTATGCCAAATAGGAGGTGACCTGTGAGGGCTATGGAGTTGCCAACATAGATTTGGTTTTGGCGGCTTTGGCCGTGCTTACAGATTGTTTAGAATCACTTCGTGACCGAAACCACGCCGTTTGTCGCACAGCCATCATTAAATCCTTAGCTTTTTCGCTCCATGGCGCATCGCATTTTTTTCAAAGAAAGCCACGATGGTTTGTATATATCTTTAAGGTAGTGTGGGGAAGACGCTGCCTGATGTAAGACTCACGAACGTCGCTCCGTAGCCATTCGACCTCACGTTCTTAGCAACGTGCTTCTCAGAACAAGTCATTCTCCGCTGCTCCGAGCATTGAAACACCAATCGCAGCCTACACACGGGATTCGCTGTGCGAGCTCTGTTGTCCGGGTGGCAGTTTGTCTTCGGCTTTCGCATTTCCGACCAGGCGCCGACCGTGTGTGAGGCGCCGGCCGTGCTGGAGCCGGCACGCGGCGAGGCCGTTGGAGCGTTCCCTCCCCACCGAGCGTCGACGTTAACACCAGGGGTCACGGAACCCCGCCCCAGGCGGCCTCGGCCGAGCGGTCTGCTGAACGTGGTCAGTCAGCCTGTGAACCTGCAGCTGGAGAGGTCACTCCCCGGAAGTCTGTGTGGCACGACAGTGGCCGCAATCTATAGGGACACGTGCCCCTGTGACCGCCATCGCAGAACTCCCCAATCGCCGGAAGCATTTCCGTATCGTTTTTCCACCGCACGCTAAAATGTCATCATCCATCACATTGCCTTCACCACACGGCTGACGCGGTCAATGCGATCGCCCAATCACATTATCAGCCGTTGCCGTCAGCGCCCATGGCGCCGCTGGTCCCGCGAACACGCCCACCCGCCCACCGCCCCGCCGGCGCGCGTCGGCTGCTCACGACACGCCCGCGCCCGCGCCTGCGTACGCCGGGCCGGCGTGGGCGCCCCGCCCGGTCCGGGCGGCATCGGGATTCACGCGGCGCTGCCCCGGGCCAGGCGGTGGCGTCAGCACGCGCCACGCGACACTGAAGCCGAATCGATGGCGCGCGGACGACGGCGCCGGTCGTGTCGGCGGCACACCCGCACGGCCGTCGGCGTCGACGGCACGGGACGGCGAGTGGGACGCAGTGGGGCTGGAATAGGGCGGGGTGAGCAGGATGCAGTGGGACACGCTGGAGCCGGGCTAGTGCGTGGCAGAACCCAAACAGAAGGCGGTCAGAACAAAACAGAACGGAACACGCAATGACGTCACGAACAGGATAGGACCACAGAAGGGCCCAAGCAGATGAAAGCAACGAACGTGGACGCAGATGAGACACGGCAGTGCAAATAAGAACAACAGGTTATGACAGAACGTAGGACCCGGAGGAAGCACAGCAGCGTGGGGCACGGAATGACATCACTGGTGCTCACATGACAGCATGGAACGCGGACACTACCCACGAGACAGAGTCACAGGAGACGAACACGCTCGGCCAGCTGCGCAGGGACGGGAGCCACCGGGGCGCCAACTAGAGGCAGGCGGGGGTGGCGACTGGGGTTCCTCTGATGTTACTAGCCTTGACACGGATGCATTCTAGGAACGCAAACAGCATGCTAGTCAACGCCCACTCCCTCTCAGAGTTGTTCGACATGAACGCATGTGACCGTTAGAGGTGGATACGACTTTGTATTGGATCTGGTTAGTCTGTACAACAGTACGGTGTTGGCAATCGCAGAACCTGCTGTTTTTTATGTTCGTGGCATTATCCAAGTCAGGGCTGCGTATACAAGAGCATGGAAAATTTTCCGCCCATTTTGTGTGACTTTTCGGAACACTGATTGCAGACCAAACATTGGTGTTTCATTTTTTTTAAAATGCGTAGACGAAACGTGATGCTTCCAAATAAGGGCATTGGATCTTATTGGGTTTAATACCCAAATTTTCCACTCCACGCTGAGAACAACGCGGAATGCATACGCAACATTTATCCTAGGCTATAATTCAAGGTGCTGGCGGCGGCGATACCATGACAGCCGACACTCACGAGTCGTCTCTCCTTATCTCCGCTTCCCCAACCTGAAATGTTCTGTGTTCAACACATCTTCACCTCGCTTCGTCCTTGTTTCCGTCCCAGATCCCGTCTCCCGTCAATGTCGTGCACACGTTCCCTACGATTGGTACTGCTGCGACCAGTGGCTGTGAAGGCGGAGGTCGCAAATGGTGTAAGCAGGAGTGTTCTTGAGACAGAGCCTGTAGCAGAGCCAGAGCCTGCCGAGTCTAAACAAACTTATCGGTGTTAAAGAATGTACGTTACGTACTGCAGTTGACGTTATTTTCATCCAATTTGTACCAAAACAGAGCGCGTTACGAGCACGCGACTACGTGCCTAATAAAAAGTACATCATTCAGAGCTCCACTTATCAGTGAAGATCCGTGTTAGTGCTGAAATTACTGGCCGA
The DNA here is from genome assembly GCF_011947565.3 of Pollicipes pollicipes. Classification (NCBI taxonomy): domain Eukaryota; kingdom Metazoa; phylum Arthropoda; class Thecostraca; order Pollicipedomorpha; family Pollicipedidae; genus Pollicipes; species Pollicipes pollicipes. The sequence goes on along the minus strand of NW_023597034.1, from coordinate 25,721,401 downwards.
TGATATAAGAGTAATATGTACTGTGTGTTATTTTGTCCAAGGTTACATCAAGAGCTGTGCGCATCACGACTTAACATCTACGTATTGAATGAAATAAGCCCGTTATTCGTGATCCTAATGCTCTGAAGGGCTTGGGTTAGTCACGCACTTTTTAAGAAACGAAAGGTACGTTTTACGGCAGATTTACACATAGGCATAGAACGTTTCAAAAAGTGTGGAGGGGGGGGGGCAAGCTCAGGGTGGACTTCAGGAACTTTTTCTGGACAGCGAGCCCGATGACCGGGGGGAGGGTAGGGATGGAGGTTGTTATCGCTCTTTATTCAAAGGTCGTGGCTGCTGTGCTAAATATGTATGTAGAGCTGTTTCTCACTGGTGCAAAATCCTGCCTGTTCGACTCATCTGTCATTTGGCAAATAGGGCTATCCAGCTTCCCTAGATTATTCGTCCATATTAACTTTGTCTCCGAGGCGAAATTCCACGAACGGGTAGGCATTTTGGGTCATTGATGAAGCACCTATCCCCACAGCGTAGATGCCAAAATACGGCCTGGATATGGGCTGGTGAGAATTTTTAAAGTGGATCGACGGCTCACAGTGTGACAGATTTTTCATGCGCCTTCATTTCGCTGGCTGCTTTTCAAGGGATAAGACTCGTCGCAGAATTTTAGGCGGAAACAAATTGGAGAGCTCGAAACTGCTAGAACCAATGTGACAAATGTCATAAAACTGGAGATTCTATTTTAAGAATCAAACCACATAATAAGGTTCACCTGCCATATGTCCCTTATCTGGGTCCTGCTCCTTTCCGCCGTCGGTGGCCAATGCCCTGGCCCGGGATGTCTTCGGCATGAATGACTGCAAACTGATCGTATGGCTGCTTTGTTGCATACTTTTAGATAAGCCTTACTACTACATGGTGCATGAAACATTTCTTGGACACCTACAACAGCATCTTTTCCGATGGCCTAACGGACACTTACTTGCCCATCATGCAACGCATACAACTTGATCTGCTTTTGTGCCAGCAGGGGCGTAGCCAGAGCCTTGCCAAGGTGGAACACAAGGTTGGCGAAAGCCCATCTTATGGTGATCCCCAAAATCCCCAGATACATTACACGTGACACGGTTTTCATTGTTATTTGTACCTTGTAACCAGAACAGAAACCAGGAGCTGCCGTGAGCTCCATTCTGTGTGTATTTCGAGGTCAATAAACTGTAGAAATCAGGCGTCAAACGACTGCATGAAAGAAATCACTAGCGCTTTTGATTTACAATGGTTAGTTGACTCTTTCAAAACCGATAGAATTCAGATGCTTTGTCAAAATTTTTATCCGCGTTTTACAGACATTGAGGATGTCGCGAAGGTAGATTGTATATCGATATGTTTGATCCAAGTTTGGAGATGAAAATTTGATCGCAGATCGAGTGGTCAACAATGTGTATTAACATCGCCAACTTGGCCATGACGACGACGACGACGACATTACCGTTTTCGGTCAAGGGCCGGAGGGCCATTCCGTCCCATCGCGAAATGTCTTCTAGCTATCATTCTGGTGGCACGGGGCGGGATCTCCTGGTCGATCCGGAGGCCATAAAAGGATATATAATATCACACTGTTCCCATCCCTGACACGGGAGGCCTTCTGGCCCACGCAGTTAGCCCCGGATCAGTACAGGAACCTCCATTTACGCAACAACATCCCTGATCACCGCAGTTAGTCCGATAGTTGTCACATAGACTCCAGTTCCGTGTTTTTCTGTGTTCTTCAGAGATATTGAGTTATCCTTGACTGTAGATTGTTCATGAAATGGGGTTCCTAATTTGTATTAACATGGCTAACCCATGTTCGTCTTGAAATGCTCAAGATCCTGTCAGAGCTGGTTACTGATAAGACAACTTCGTAATATGGTATTGGACACGCGCGCTCGCAAGTCATAGCAATAACGGCATCGACGCTCGGTGTTGTAGTCTCCAGGGCGTGCGGCGTTGACCTCGCGGCTGTAACATTAGGCGATGGCCGATGAACAAACGAAAAAGATGACGCATCTTAAGGGAGATAGCTGGTGAACTAGGTAAATCGATATGCATGTTTCACGTAGTGCAAAAGTAAGCCAAATGCAGCCTTAATCTGAGAAGTGGTGGCCAGTTAACATTGCTGGTCCCCCACCTTGAAAAGTGTGGGGGCCATGGCCCCCTTGGCCCCCCTGTTCCCACGTCCATGGATCTATATCAATAGCTTTGCGCACCGCACATAAATTGTTACGTTCACGACTTGCAAAGTCCGTCTTTTTGACACTAATTTTACGTAAAGACTCGTGCACGTCACGATTTTGCCTAATAAATGGCATAGATATTTGCATGTATGACTTCATTATGGTTCGTTTACACCACGTCCATTCCTGGCTTACATTCCTCGCCTCCTCCCTTAAAATGATGACTTGCTCATGAGCCTATTGTGTTAAAATATAATCCGCAATCACGCAACTCAGCACACGGAGCATATCTACATGTACGCGATGCGACTCCTCCCAGAGATAGTCCTTATGACATAACCTCACGTGTAATGTGATCTGCCCGGTGCGTAACCCGACCTCCAGCCCCGTCGCGCGCAATTACCCCCACCCGGCACGTGGCATGTCCATCCTGTCTGGCGAGTCACCTTTAAACTGGCAGTTACCGGCCAAGTTTCCGCACCTAGCCGGCGTCTGACAAATGCAGCAAAGAGGGAGAAGAGAGATGGAGACATGGTCGAGGAGGGATGGAAACAAAGGGCGCACTGCGGTGCCTCAGCTCTTCGTCGCAGCTCCTCCACTCCGATGCTGGTGGCTGCTGTGGTGGAGCACAGAGCGCGACCGCCCACTGAGAGCTCTCCCAGTCCGAGTGCTGCTCTCCGCTGAGTCCGCGCTGGTTCCGTGAGTCGTCGTCCTCCCGCTGTCCCTCTGAATGTGACGCTCTAGCCGGTTTTGTTCTGCAAGTCCTTCGTTCCATGCTCCTGCCATGAGCTAGATTCCCTGCCATTCGTGTTCATGTTCAGGTCAATTTTGCATGGGCTCTGTTGGCCCGGGACAGGCACGGGCCTCAAACAGCGAGCGCCGGTATGCCCCGTATGGTGCCTGGCCCCGAGGTTTTAGTGTTATGGGGTTTTGCTGCGCATTGATTGGCTGGGGCTCCAGCTCGAGCTCGGGCCTCGCGCTTCCCCGCGGGCGGGTGGTTACATCAGCTGGCTCAGGCTCGGACGCCGAACCCGCCCGCGGGCGGGTGGTTACATCGGCTGGCTCAGGCTCGGACGCCGAACCTGCCCGTGGGGCGGGTGGTTACATCAGCTGGCTCAGGTTCGGACACCGAACCTACCCACGGGCGGGTGGTTACATCAGCTGGCTCAGGCTCGGACGCCGAACCCGCCCGCGGGCGGGTGGTTACATCGGCTGGCTCAGGCTCGGACGCCGAACCTATTTACGGGCGGGTGGTTACATCAGCTGGCTCAGGCTCGGACGCCGAACCTATTTACGGGCGGGTGGTTACATCAGCTGGCTCAGGCTCGGACGCCGAACCTGCCCGTGGGGCGGGTGGTTACATCAGCTGGCTCAGGCTCGGACGCCGAACCTACCCACGGGCGGGTGGTTACATCGGCTGGCTCAGGCTCGGACGCCGAACCTATTTACGGGCGGGTGGTTACATCAGCTGGCTCAGGCTCGGACGCCGAACCTTCCCACGGGCGGGTGGTTACATCAGCTGGCTCAGTCTCGGACGCCGAACCTGCCCGTGGGGCGGGTGGTTACATCAGCTGGCTCAGGCTCGGACGCCGAACCTATTTACGGGCGGGTGGTTACATCAGCTGGCTCAGGCTCGGACGCCGAACCTACCCACGGGCGGGTGGTTACATCAGCTGGATCGGCTCTGGTCTGCTGCTCGGCTCTGCACGGGTCCTTTTTGGTCGTTCGCTGGCGGTCTGTCGACCCCGGTGCGGCGGACACGCGAGCGGCGAGGAACACGACTCCGCCGAATGCTCCGCTGCCCGGCTGCCTCCTGCTCCCACGCTTTTAGCACTTACGTCATGAAGCGTAGCCATCCCGGGCCACATGCTGCCTTCCCGCCGGGACGTCTCGTCCCGATGATCCTGCTGTCGACCGGATCCGCGGCTGCCCTTCCGGCGCGGCCTGTGCGCTAAGACGCCTCGCCCGGCCGGCTGACCCGTCGCTGGATACCTGGCTTACATAAAGCGATCCGGCTGCTATGCAAAGAAGGAAGCAAATGCGACGGGAGCGGAGGGATGCAGTAGAAACGAAACTGACAAGACAAAAGATCGGATATACGCGGTATTTATTAGTCAGATGTAAGCTCCGCCTCACAACATTGTGACTTATGTATTTGGCCCTTGGCGTATGAGCAGGGCCTTCAAGACCCCCATTGAGATTTTGGGGAATACTTTGATGAGACCTTTCCAATGCCGTTTTCCGCGAGGCTCTAGACTCCTTAGTTTTCGAGATCGTGCGTGATCTCCGACTGTTGAGGCCTTTCCCTCGTAGGACGAAGGTGAACAAAACTCCCGTAGGACGAGGATTGTTTAAAGAAGTTTAAAATCGCCGCTGATAAAAAACATTCAAGACAAAAATTCCACGCTAGTGAAACATTAACGTAAAGCACAAAAATATAGAAAAATATATGAAAAAACAGCTTTGAATAAAACATTCCAAACAAATGCAATGCTGTGGACAATTTGCAATGAAGCAAGAAGCCTTGAAATTCCCGCGCATGGGAAGGATGAGGAGTCAGGGATGTCGGAATGTCACCCAACCCGGCGATAAAAGGTCGCACAGCACATACTCCGATCGACTGTCCCGCAATACTCCCGTGCATTGCGGATTAGCGTGGCTCGCACGCTGCGCAGCGTTGCCGGACGCCCTCATCCGCTGATGGTTTGCCGACACCGGTCCACTTTGGGGCCGCGAATAAAGCCGATACAGTCATCGATTCGCCCAACGTTGGTCGCGTAAACCAGAGCTCGCTGGCAATGCAGTCAAAATGACCGTTTGCCGCCAGCAAATCTACATCTACCACGCCATCGGAGCGTAGTACTATTTGACGGTTGATAGCTGCAGCGAGGTGACGCCATCCGAGGTGGAGGTGCCCGCAGTTGCGCCCCACGCCGCTGCTGTGTTAGACACGGACTTGTGTCGCCCTCCTGCTGAGTACCCTCGTCCTGGACATGTTCAAAGAACGCAGTCCTCCAAGCGTGTATTTGCATGAGTACGGATATAGTATGCATCAGGCACCACCGACGAAAGCACGCAAGATCACCCGTCACTTCAATAGCCCTAACCAATGGAACAACAAATAAATCAACAGGTCTCTGGCCTTCGCATATTTTGACAACTTGTCTCTATAAGTACCGCCGTGGACCAAAACTCGGCCACCACCATCGCCACGGCGCAAAACTACCAAGCACAACTGGATCGTTTGATTTATCAGCCGCATGCCCGTCTATTTGGCGGTATTCTGGGTTGGCAACGGACGCCAGCGGGCCGGCTGCAGATCGGCGACGTCATCAGATCTGTCAGCTGGTCCTCTTCAGCCACCGAGCCATGCCGAAGAGCGGCGGCGAGCTGCGGCGGCCACCGGTGGCCGCCGGCAGTGCCAGAGTCGCACCGGCGCCGCGCGCAGGCGCAGGTGCTCGTCCGAGCAGAGCGGGCAGAAGCAGCTATCCGGCAGCGCACGGGAGCCGGTAGGCCGACCGGTCAGCGGGGGGGGGGGGGGGGGCGGGAGACAGCGGTGGACTTCTCGTCCGTCGCCGGCGGAGTCGGAGCATGAGAGGTCACATCAGCGCCGCGGACGTGACGTCCCGCAAATGTCCAGGCATCCAGCTGTCGCGCATATCATTCTACACAAAGCGCAACCACAGTCGGGACGGAGTTAGTAACGCCGGGACACGTGGAGCTCTCGAGGCCCCGCGAAGCAGCAGTCGACTGAAGAAAGAGCACTACCCACCACCAGAGCGACACACAGTGAGTCCGTATAACGCAGGGCGCCAGCGCAGCCGGAAGAGCCGCGGCCGGCGAGCCGTCCCGGAGCGCCCGGTCCGGCCGGCGCGGCGGCCGCTGCCGGGGCGCCTCTACGAGTCGAACCGGTCCTCAGGCTCCAAGTCGAACCAGCGCGTCACTCCCGAGGTCAGGTCCATCTCGCTCATGTCGATGTGCAGCTGAAACAGGTTGGGCGGCGCTGCTCAAGGGGCGGGCGGCGGGAATGAGGCGGCACAGAGCGGGCTCGCGGCCAACCGCCGACAGACGACCGCTGTCGGGACGACGGCCGGCTGGTCTCGACACGACCAGGTACACCTGGCCGGCAGCATGCACGAAAGAGAATCGACGACGCTTGCCTTCGAGCCGAGCCGCAACAGCAAGCAGCAGCCCAGCCCGGCGCCCTGTACCACACACCGCACACTGCAGCTGACTCACCATTCCCAGCGTGGGGTTGCGGGCGAATGTCTTCTTGCTGACCACCATGACCTCCAGACGGCGGATCCTCATCTCGTTCAGCCGACCGGAGTACTCCAGCGTCTCGTCGTACACCGGGTCACACTGGTCCTTCAGCATCTGGGACACGGCAGGCGTGCTCACTGTTCACTGGCCCGGGCACACACCTGGGGCTCCCGGGGTTGGCGGCGGGTGAAGAGAACACTTACACGGCACACGCTCCGAACAAGACAGCCACCAGCCGCGAACGCTGGCCTGGGCACACACCAGGGGTTCCCGGGGTTAGCGGCGGGTGAACAGAACACTGACACGGCACGCGCTCCGAAAAAGACAGCCACCAGCCGCGGTCACTGGCCCGGGCACACACCAGGGGCTCCCGGGGTCAGCAGTGCGTGGCCGGGTCACTGACACGGCACACGCTCCGAACAAAACGGCCGCGAGCTGCGGACGCTGGCCGGACACACGCCAGGGGTTCGCAGAGTCAGTGTCGGCGGCGGGCAGGAAGTGCCTCACACCGTCTGTGCAGCTACCGGCGCGTGCGGGAGGTGGTACCTCACAGCGTCTCGCCGTTCGCTGGCCGCGGTGTCGCCGTCTGGTGGCGACCGGCGACGGGACGGACAGACTGTGCTGCTGTCTCTCTCTTCCCTCCCTTTCTCTAACCCCCCCCCCCTCCCTTCAATAATTCGCCCACTGATTGACGCCGTCGATTAAAAGTGCTACGCCTGCCCTCACTCGCAGCCCCATTTCGAGCAGCTGTCAATGAATTAGCGCACCAATGCACCAAATAAACCCCGCCTGTTACGCTATCATGAAATTTGTCGGCGCAACTGAGCCGCATCGGTAACGTTTGGCGCTCCATTAGCTTAAGTTGTCAAGGCATCATTTTCGTGATACGGACCGACGGATCTTCGATCTGCCCCGGCACCGCTCGTCTCACGCTGCACAAGCCGTCTTACTGGAGTGCTACTGGGGTTCAATGGCTGGCCGCCCCGATCGGATGCTTGTCGGCCTTCAACCGGGAGGTCGAGACCTTCGCAGAAGGTTGGCCGTCCCGGGAGAGGCTAGATCTCATCAGGCGGCGTCAGACTTGGCGGAGGGGCAGAATTGCCCAGGTGCTCACAGGCCGCTTAAAATACCCAAGCGCCTCGGTCAAATTAGGGTATCAAAGTTTCAACTACCTGGCGGTCGTAGATCTCTCATTCGATCACGTCAGTCCCATCCGTGATGAGCCCATCAGCTCTGACATATGTTTGAAGATGTCGTCACGTCAATATATACCGGAATGGGAGCGTTGGTGATCTTCCACCAACGCCAAAAACACAGCATAACCAGCTCGCGGTCAATGTTAACATAATATCTAGTTTGCAGCCTTCCGTGAGGTCTATCCTCAAGGACGCCACCACCCTTGATTAGCCAAACCAGCACCAAGTAGTGCCAAGGTTGGTAGCAAAATTAACTTTGCGCAAAGGACAAGGACACATGAAACCAATGCACAGCTCATCTAATCGTGGCTCGTCCGTGTCGTCAGCTGTTAAGGCAGTCCCTACGAACATCAAAGCGTGATTCGCTACCGTTAGCAAAAAGACGTCGAGGCAGATAGACTGGCACTGAAGCAGCAAGGCGAAGATGACCTAAGTTCTGGCCATTTTTGCAAATTTCGTTGTCGATATAGACATGCTGTCCACCTAAGGACTTGCGATTATGACTGGGCTGAACAAATGCAAGTTTCGTTTGTTCGCATAAGACAATCGCACAAGTCCCAACATGGTATTGGGATCGGTATCATTAACAAACGTAGCCCAGAGTTCCATTCCTCCAAGCCACCCACAACCTAGTGTCATCCAACGGCCGTGCGAGCACGGCATCGATTTTGTAACGAATGAATCGAAAATGATTCAAGTGAACCCTTTGCGTTTAACGGCGGTTTACTCCCGCCCTTCCCTGCACGTCACGTTGTGAGCGTGGGCTCAACCGCGCGTCACCCCGTACCAGCGACGCGGCTGTTCAATTCAATCAGGCCGTCCGTGCATGCCATCCGGCTGGCCCCGCCCAGGCCGGCTCAGCTCGGCTCGCCGCGGCCTGCCCCATCCCCACCGACGCCTGCCTCCCACGGCCGGCTCTGGCCGGTCTCGGCAGCCGCTCGCCAACACGGCCGCCCACGGCGCGCGCATAATCCGGATATTACGACCGGCCAACTTTCAGACTGCCGGCGGCCGGGAGCGGCCGCAATTTCACGCCGGCGGCGGCGGCGACGGCGGACGCCCCGCGAGGCCACGCGCCGAGGCGGGCGGGCCGGGCCGTCCGCGCGGCGCCGTCGCCGCTCAGACGGCCGGGGGGCGGTGGAGCGGCACCCGCAGGCCGGCACGTCACCGGACCCCGCCGCGGTCATCCGACGCTGCCGACCGCGGCAGGGAGACAGACGGCCGGCACGCTCGCGGGCGTACTGTCTGCCAGCTACATTCGTGCGCAGCCATCACGACGGTCCTCCGTAAGTGACACGAGACGCTAACGAGCCGAGACAAGCCGCCTTTGCGAATACGAAATGAGGATCTTCAATGGGTCGGGCTCCAGCGTCGTCCATCCAGACTGTGAACCGCTGCTGACGCACGTCGCGCTGTCGGCTTTACGGGAAGCGTTCTACATTTGTATGGGGTTTTGAACTGGAACGGCCATCTTGAAGATCATTCGGTGCAGTTCACAGCCCTGCCATTCTTTAGACCTAAGTCCCCCTAGTTTCTGAGTTACACGCTCGCAAAGCCATACAGACTATTTCGTGCAGATTATTTCAAGGTCACCCAGGCACCCATAACACCAAAGTAACGTCATTCAAAAACTGCTATCCCATTGGTCATGTGGCGATCACGGCCAAGGCAAATATAGTTGTTGATTCGCTCATATCTGGCGTTCATGAGCACGATTTCCAAATATAACGGCCGTCAGTCGACTCTCAATCAACGTTATACGAGGTACGACGACACAGTCGCACCTTGTATAATCACAACCGTGACAGTGACGCATTGAGGGGCACAGGGGCACAAATGTTGTGTGGTCTAGTGCAGTCTTTTCCATGTAACAGTTTACCAATAGTTGTAAGTGAGCACGGCCTATCATATCTGATGCTTGATTCGGAATTTTCAAATGTGACGCGTTCCCTTTAATGATACCACCAGACGACCGGCGCTGAACCTTACAGCCCGCCCTCAGGCCTCGACGGCAGGCGTATGTGTGTGTGACGGCAGGCGTGTGTGTGTCGTGAGCACGGTCACCTATCGGCACCACGCTCACGACGCCGCAGGCTGGCCGCACCAGCCGGCAGCCCCGCCTCCGCACGAGCGGCACTCACCCTGGTCTTGCGCTTGTTGTCCTCGGACCGGTCCGGCAGCAGGTACGTCTTGACGTACGGGTCCGGGATGTCGTCGCCCTGCATGGGCAGGCTCCTGCCGGGCGGCGGACGTGCCGTCAGCGGTGACGTCAGCCGAGCGGGCCGGCGGCGGACCCGAGCGTCCATCGGCGCTGGGCCGGCCGGCGCGACACGGCCCCGAGGGGGCGGGGCGACGCCCCAGCCGGCGCGGCGCCCGGTAATGGATCCCTCCCGGCTCCGCGGAGGCCGCCGCCGCCGCCGCCACACCGTCACAGCGATGGCGTAGGTGGCGGCCCGTGCGCCAGACGACAGCCCGGCAGGTGTTAGTGTCAGCGATTGAGTCGCGACGGGCCTGCAGCCGGCAATGATCTGCCGGGCGAGAAGCTTGAGGGCCGCTGATCTGTTCGTAGTGGGAGATCTAACGGCAGGCTGGGTGCTGCGTCGCCCGGTGTTAAAAACTGAGTCACTTGATCATATCAGCGCAGGACGCCATCGGTAAAAAAAACCGTATCGCGAACAATTGCGCACTTGTATAATGCCTTCTAACGTCATTAAGTCAGGGTCAAGTGCTTAGAGCACGTCAGCTGACACTTCAAACAGCCCTCAAACAAATGCAAGACTAGCGTCATTTCAGTCGCAAGTTCGCACACCGGTTACTTGAAAGGAGCTCGTACGTCAGGAGACCGGCCTCATCACGCCATCAAACAACAGGTCACGAGGCTCGCTAGGATCCCCTGGGACGTGTCAGCGCGCGCTCCTTCCCGGGAGTCGACATCACCGCACGACGGCATCGTTTGCCATCGAGTCCAGCCTCGACCGCGCTGCCACGTCGCGCAGGTCGTTACCGCCAAGCAAGAAAGCGCCGGCACACAAGGCCTTCAAGCAGCAATCAAACGGCGCATCCATTTGCAGGGCTCACGACGGGGCTTCGGCGGGACCCTCTCGCCAAGCTGGATAGTCCGTCCGTAGAGAGTCGCGGAGCCCACCGCACACTCACCACGTTTAACATGAAGTCACATGTCCAGTTCCTCTGTCCGATCCGACCCGAGCCCCGGTCTTCCCCACAGGAGCGGCCCAGGCCGAGAGGCCGGCCGTCTGACAGGTACGGCGCAGCAGAGCTCGAGCACGCCCGGGTCACGGTCTTCCCCACAGGAGCGGCCCAGGCCGAGAGGCCGGCCGTCTGACAGGTACGGTGCAGCAGAGCTCGAGCACGCGCGGGTCACGGTCTGGACGCGGCAGGCGACCGGCGCGGGACGCACGGCGCCCGCCCGCAGCCGCCACCGTCGTCGCAACGCAGTCCCGGTCAGTGGATCCAGGACAGAGCGCCGGAGCGCCGGACAGAGCGCCGCAGTCAGTCCGGGACAGAGCGCCGGAGCGCCGGACAGAGCGCCGCATTCAGGTCAGGGGACAGCGCCGGGGCGCCGGAGAGAGCGCCGCAGTCAGGTCAGGAGAGAGCGTCGGAGCGCCGGAGAGAGCGTCGCAGTCAGGTCAGGAGAGAGCGTCGGAGCGCCGGACAGAGCGCCGCAGTCAGGTCAGGAGAGAGCGTCGGAGCGCTGGAGAGAGCGTCGCAGTCAGGTCAGGAGAGAGCGTCGGAGCGCCGGAGAGAGCGTCGCAGTCAGGTCAGGAGAGAGCGTCGGAGCGCCGGACAGAGCGCCGCTGTCAGTCCAGGACAGAGTGCCGGAGCGCTGGAGAGAGCGCCGCAGTCAGGTCAGGACACAGCGCCGGAGCGCAAGAGAGAGCGCTGCAGCGTCGGACAGAGCGCCGCAGTCGGGTCACGAGTGACTAACATCGTCAACTGACTCGATAATATCGGACATAGCCCCGGGCTAAGTGGTGACCTCGCCGATAAATCAGGCGGGTTTGGAGCCGGCCCATCTGTCCGTCACTGATGTCTATCATTTTGCCGGCAGAACTGGAGCCGTAGGCGCAGTTTCGCGACCGGACATTAATGGCGACACGGCGGTTTGTGCCAGGGTTGAGTTGGTCGTTTCGTGTTTATATACGGGAAGGCGGTGCTTAACATCCCGGCCGACCGGCCGTTCAGTTCTGTTTTCACGGGGGAAAAGAGGCGCAGGGCCCCGCCCCGATGTGGCGGCGGTTGACAATTGCGCCCCCAGGGGAAGCGGGTTGCCAGGCGCGCCCGGCGCGAGTGCGGCGCTGCCATGGCCAGGGCCCGGTTCCGCCGTGTTTTGACGGCCTCGCTGGCTCACGAACGGCGCGTTGCCTGGCATCAGGGATCGATCCAGGGCCGGCCGGCACGGCGGCTCCGGCCACAACTCAACACCGGCCCGACCGTGCTAATCCAATTTGCACAGTTTGAGTCAAACGGGCCCGGTCGAAACCCACCCGACGCCTGTTCTGCCACGGGAACAGGGGTTATAGTTTTGCGCGCGGGTGCATATTATGGGTACAACACTCGCTCAACCACATCCTCAAAAAATCTTAATTAATTATAGATTTTTGTCTCAAATATTAGATCTTTGCTGGCAACAATTGCACGGCTCAAAACATGCCCATTCAGGTAGAAACAACTGATTATCGTAGGCGCTTGTATATCGCAAGGCATGTCTGGTTTCATGCCGTGATGCTGAAACTGCGCAGCTCTACTTCAAATCCAGGGCAACGGCCTGGCCTTATGGCGACCCAGAATAGCGCTCCATCGAGACCCGACAGGCGGTCACGCGCGCCCGGCCCGGACATCGCGTGCTCCCAGAGCCGGCCTGATGGCGGACATGCGTGTCCGGACGGGGCGCCACGTGCTCCCAGAGCCGGCCTGATGGTGGACAGGCGTGTCCGGACTGGGTGCCAAGTGCTCCCAGAGCCGGCCTGATGGTGGGTAGGCGCGCGCTCGGCCCGGACACCACGTGCTCCCAGAGCCGGCCTGATGGCGGACAGGCGTGCCCGGACAGGGCGCCACGTGCTCCCAGAGTTGGCCTGATGGTGGACATGCGTGTCCGGACGGGGCGCCACGTGCTCCCAGAGCCGGCCTGATGGCGGACAGGCGTGTCCGGACGGGGCGCCACGTGCTCCCAGAGCCAGCCTGATGGTGGACAGGCGTGTCCGGACGGGGCGCCACGTGCACCCAGAGCCGGCCTGATGGTCGACAGGCGTGTCCGGACGGGGCGCCGCGCGCTCCCAGAGCCGGCCTGATGGTGGACAGGTGTGTCCGGACGGGGCGCCACGTGCTCCCAGAGCCAGCCTGATGGCGGACAGGCGTGTCCGGACGAGGCGCCACGTGCTCCTAGAGCCGGCCTGATGGCGGACAGGCGTGTCCGGACGGGGTCTGAGCCGTCGCCAGCAGCGGGGCGCTCAGCGCGCCGGCTGACGGCCTACGATGGTGTGCTAGTGTCACCGAAGACAGGCACTGCGGCGGCAAACCATGGTCAATTTCATGTAACACGGACTTGGAGTTTTGTTGTTGTTAGTAGTTTGTTCGTGCAAGCAGCGAACACTCAATTCTTCATCTCAGTAAAAGAACTCAATCTAATTATACGGACCAAAGCACGCGACCCGTGGACGCGCCGTTACTAGTCATCGACGCTCCGTCAATGCGTTTCCAGGACAACGTCGGCGTGTGATTTCGTAGAGCACTAAGGGTTTGTTCACTCAACTTTTCCATCACCGAGCAACCAGGACTGTGCACTGCCGTAGTGAGTACTTGCAGCCGGTGGGCACAGCAGCCTGGCGTGTGCGGGAGTCCAGCCCGGGGTCGGATCCAGGTCAAGGACACTTGGCACTGGACCGGTAATCAGCCGAGAGACTCTCCAGCAGCCGGCGCCGACTCTTCGCAACGCCGCGCGGCGACCCTGATTGGCGGTCCGGCGACGAATTCGGGGTAACCCGTCGCTGTCAACCAACCGACTTCGCCTCTGGTCCCATGACAGTATCGCAAGAAAGGTGTCGGCAAGAAAGGGTGATAATGTTAGAGAAGACACAAGTCCGGCAGCGTGGGCAGGGTCTGCCCGGAAGAGCGAACGCCGTACCAGCCTTCCCCGAACGCGTCATGATATCGCGTGGGACGACAATCGCCGGAGCCGACCTCAGAGCAGCGTCGCGGCCGACGTCCAATCAGTCCGGCGCCGGACATCATCACGGCTTGTTACTGTTGTGGCGCCATATCACACACGCTGCACCACTGTGTGGGAAGACCTGACCGGCGACAGCCGTTGATTCGACATGGACGACTCGACCTGTCAGGAGAGCGGGCAGCGCTGGACAGCACTCTCAGCTCTGACCGAGGCCGGTGACCCCAGCTCTGACCGAGGCCGGTGCCCCCAGCTCCGACCGAGGCCGGTGCCCCCAGTTCTGGTCGAGGCCGACGCCCCCAGTTCTGGCCGAGGCCGGTGCCTCCAGCTCTGGCCGAGGGCAGCGTCCCCCAGCTCTGACCGAGGCGTCGGCCGTTTCGCGGCCAGCGGTAAATGCACGACTCCGTGCGGCGCCGCACCCCGGCCGCCGGCCGTCTAATCCGGCTAACGAGACGACGGCCGCACAAACAGGCGAGCACGCGACTCCGAGCGGCGGCGGAAACGGCGCCGAGCCGGACACGGCACGGTGCCCCGACGCGACGCCGGCGGCCGGCGACGCACGCGACGCCGGCGTCCACACGGCGCACCGCGTCAGACCGACACCCGGACGCGGTCAGGCAGCCACGGCCGCCGGCGGCCGGCGGAGCGAGCTCGAGCCGCTGAGGAGCGGCAACCGCCGCCGCCGCCGGCCGCCGGCGGAGCAAGCTCGCGCCACTGAGGAGCCGCACCGCCGACCGTCAGGCGCTGCTGCGGCCTTCCGCTGCCGCCGCCTCCACCGTGCCGTAACGGGCTTGTTTGGCCGAACACCGTGCGATGAATCGGACAGCCAGACCCTGGGACCCCGCTCGGCCAAGCCGGCTGCCCAGCCACATCTGCCGCTCAGTTGACAGGTGACGTAGCCGGACGGAGCCGAGGAGCGCGGCCGGCTCGCGGAGCGTGCTACAAACTGTCCATTTTCCAACTGTTGCTTTTGCGAACCCGACATGAAGCTGCGAAGAGTTATGCCATTAAGAACTTTGTGATGCTTTTATTCACGTTTCACTTCATTATGCAGCCCTTTAAATGCTTTACAAAGCATTCCAAATTTGATCGCATTTTTAACTGACCATGTAACGCGGGCTCACAGGAGCCACTTTGTTGCGAAACGGCGCCGAATGATTGTCACAATACACAACAGTACTCACGAGATCTTGTGGACGACGATGACGAGCGCGCCCCGCGTCTCGCTGTAGCGCAGTGTCAGCTCCACCCGACCCAGCCGGTACTTGCCGGCCGGACTGGAGAGGGGGGTGCGGGTCAGATGACGCCAACTGTGTGTACACACTCGGACGTGCGACAGAGGGATAGCGCCGACGCGGGCGACCGTCACGCTGGGCGAGGCCGACACTTGGGCACCAGGCTCACGCAGACACACACAAGCATGGCGGGAAAGCGATGATGCGCATGACAGCACAGCCGAGTCCCCGCACACAGCCGGTTCCAGATGCTCGGTCGAAATTACCTGCCGATGATAGCATCAGCATCGCCAGTATTCGTCACTAGCGTCATTATCGACATTAGCGTCATCATCGTCATGACATACTAGCTGCAATCTGCGACAGGCCTTGCAATGTCTTAAACTTTCGCATAACAAGCTATCACACTGCCCCCCCCCCCCCCCCCACCACCTGTCGGTATCCCCTCCCCTTCCCCACCAGGGCCCCGCCCGGGTGAGGAGCGGCCATACCGCACGATCGCGCGCCGCCGGGCGGCCACAGATCCTCCCCAGCCGGCGGCAACAGGCGTCGTCCGGTGGCGAGACGACCGTTACCCGGCGGCGGCCCGGTTTATGAGCGGGGCCGGGCCGGGTGGGCCGGTGATTCGGGCCCGGCCGAGAGCGCCGCCCGCCCTGCTCTCGCCGGGAGAGCAGGGCGGATGAGAGCAGACAGGCGGCGGCGCCGGTGATTCGGGCCCGACCGAGAGCGCCGCCCGTCCCGCTCCCGCCGGGAGAGCAGGGCGGATGAGAGCAGACGGGCGGCGGCGCCGGTGCGCTCCGTAACCTGACCCGCCGACGGCGCGCCATCGGAGAGCGTCCGTCGCCGACCGGCCTTCGGAGGCGCCGCCGCCAGCCGGGCTGGACCAGCCGTCGTCGCCCGAGCTGGACGGCGGCTGGCTCGCTCCCGGGCCGGCCCGTGTGGCGAAGCGGGCTCGTTAACCGGCCAGCGCCGCCGGCGCCTCGCAGCCGGGCGACGGCCGGCCGGCCGGCGACTCGGCCTGCAGCCGCGGGGCGAGCCATGGTTCCGCGGCGGCTGCGGCACGATCGACGACCGAAAGCCGCGCCGTTTGGCCGGCCCAACCCCTCTGACGTCAGAACGCCTGACGTCAGACCCTCCCCCGCGCCCGGTGACGTCAGAGATGTGACGACGCTCGGTCGATGGCCGGGTTCGAGCGAACGTGGGAGGTCCAGTCGGCCGCTGGGACGATCGAGGCTCGCCGGGGCGCGTCTGAAAAGCCGCCCGTCCTCCCCCAGCATTCGAGCCACGGCCCACACACACGACCCCACCGGGCTGCTCCGCTCTCCCCGCCATTCACAGGGTGGACCCAAGTCCCCGCCGGTTACGGCCGTGACAAACGTCACGCGCGGGGCATCACCAGCGCCGACCGCGCGGCGCCGGGGCGATGCGCACTCTGGCGTGTCGAGACGTGCCCATCCGGAGCCGCGGGTGGCCACTCACTTCTCCGGCTTCCTCTGGCGCAGTCCGGACTCGGTGGTGGCCGCGTCTCCGGACAGGTTCTGGATCAGGCTCTCCCACCGCCTCCCGCGTCTGTCGCATCCAAATCACGTCAGCCCGCACCAATGCGGCAGCGGAGGGAGCTCAACAACGACCCTACACACGCATACGGCCCGGTCGAGCCACGCGGTCTGAACCACGTGTCAGAACACCCAACCTCTAAGAGGTCGCGAGCGAGACAAAAATACCCCCTCCCCCCCCCCCCCGGCTCGCTCAACACCACGGCGTGAAATGGCGGTAACGCCGGCACCACAGGCAATACCGCTCGTCGGGTACACTGCCCTCGCGCCGCGGGAGACGGCAGCGCGCGGCGCGGCGGGGTCGAGCGGGCGGAGGCGGTGCCCGGCAACAGGTGGCGTGCTCTAGTTAGCAAGCTGCCGGCCGGCCACCTCGCTGCGAGTGAGCCATTAAGCGTGCTACACGGGCCCGGTCAGACCGGCAGCCTCCGTCCGAAGGCCGCCAACGACCACTCCGGCCGAATGAAGCGGACGTAAATGACAGCGGCGGCCGGCAACGACCTGACAGACGGCTCGGGCAAGAGTGCTCCGAGCGCCCAGAGCTGAACAAGGCTGGCCACAGTACGCCGCATAGCGAGCGTGTGGCTCGAACTGCCCACACGTGAACGGGCTCGGAGCCCACAGGTGAACGGTATTGTCCGGGCAAGGAGAGCCCACAGGTGAACGGTATTGTCCGGGCTCAGAGCCCCCACAGGTGAACGGTATTGTCCGGGCAAGGAGAGCCCACAGGTGAACGGTATTGTCCGGGCTCAGAGCCCCCACAGGTGAACCGTATTGTCCGGGCTCGGAGCCCCCCACAGGTGAACCGTATTGTCCGGGCTAGGAGCCCCCCACAGGTGAACCGTATTGTCCGGGCTCGGAGCCCCACAAGTGAACGATACTGTCCGGGCAAGGAGCCCCTACAGGCGAACGGCATTGTCCAGGCTCGGGGCCCCACAAGTGACCGCTACTGTCCGGACTCGGAGCGCCCACAGGTGAACGGTATTGTCCGGACAAGGAGCGCCCACAAGTGACCGCTACTGTCCGGACTCGGGGCGCCCACAGGTGAACGGTACTGTCCAGACTCGGGGCGCCCACAGGTGAACGGCACTGTTCGGGGTAGGAGCGCTGGCAGGTGACCAGCGCTGGCCACAGCAGACTAGCTGCTGGCGATCCCAGCGCTCCGCAGCGACAGCGCGCGTGCGCCGGCGCCAGCTGCGCCACGGTGATCCAGTCACTGACCTGGGCCGGCACCGGCTCCGGCCGGGCCGGCTCCCCCGCCGCCGGCTCGGGCCGCGCCGGACTGGGTGCCGCCGCGTCCCCGCCGCCCGTCGTGTTCCCGTCGCCTGTCGACACAGCGGACGTCACAGGATAGCTGACAATCGGGCGGCCCAGTGACAGGCCGTGCCGTGCCTCAGCCAGCATCTGGCCAGGCGAATCATTCTGCTTCTACACAAAAATCGGCGGATTCTCGTGCCGTGCAAAGATGGTTAGTGATAACGTGCAGACTCCAGAACCAGTTGACCCGAAGTGCCTAGTCCCGTTACTGCCGACTCTAGGCCAGCTGGAAACTGCGGTCTCGTGCAACCTGCGCACAAAACTACCCTCACGGCGCTCTGGAAATAGAGTCGTCATGCCCCGGCGGACAACATTTCCCCACAAAGCAAGCATCGACCACGGAAGTCGGCCGACGTTAAACGATGACACCATAATCCGCAAACACCGGGGTGCCCGACACTCGCACAATGGTCTCCATGGAGACCGATGGCTGCCGACGACAGCCAGCGGGTCGATTAGCTTGCGGCGGCGTCCTTGAACCCGGACGTCTCCCGCCCCCGGACGGCGGTGACACACGCCAGCGGGCCGCCCCGGCCGGGCCAGGTCCGCCCGCCCACGCGGCGCCGTCCACCGTCGGGCGTGTGAAGCCCGCGGGCCAACGCGGTCAGGCGGGCGGCGGCCGGCCTCGCGCCGGAGACGGTGTGTCGGCGCCGGCGGACGCGCTCGGCAGGACGCGGGACGGTGCTGAGAGCTCGGAGGGGGCTGGGTGCGCGAGAGGACGTTGTGGCGACAAGACAGAACCGTGGCCCGGCGGAGCGAGTCGAAGCGGTGCGAGCGGTCACAAAACAGAAGCGGGACGGAAATCGGAAAAAGCGGATAAGCGGGACGGAATTCGAGGGTGAGAACGATGGAGAGAAGGGGGGGGGACGGGCACGCCAGCTGTGGTCCGGTCGACCTCTGAGAAACGACAGGTGGGCGGGAGACTTGCTTAGGGTTAGAGCGCTCCGAACCGG
>NW_023597034.1:25567651-25701487 GCF_011947565.3 Pollicipes pollicipes | reverse complement strand
TCCAGCGGCAGAGTGACGATGTGCCGACATTAGTAGCATATAAATGACAGGTGTTCGTTTATGAGGTGAGAAAGCATATTCTTGATGCACAATGAAAAAAAAACAACATGCAATCGCAATATGCTTTTGACAATAAAACTCGGGGGAAGCAGCATCCCCTGCCTTCAGCGTCAAACAAAAACATGTTTTCCTTCCCAATTACACGCATCAATGAAGGCTGCATCCATTTAAGCCACAGCTATCTTCAGTTCCGCACGGCTTCCGTTTAAGAGCGAGTCAATTTCAGCGATCCGGCGAGGCTTCAGAGCTTATATGGATTCTTAAGTGCTCTCGCTCAAACACGAGCACACAAACAGCCAAACACTGGCGCTATTCCTGGAGACTCAAATTAAAAAGCACGAAAACACAGCCCTTTGAAGTCCCGCACCCCCCCCCCCCCCTCCCCCCTCTCTTACTGCCACGAACTACACACGGCTGTCTGGCCGTCAGTAGTGCCCCGTCCGCGGCGACCCGACCCGCTAGTCGCAGTCGCGCGTCGCGCCGCCGCCTGGCTGCGGAGCCGTCGGCGGGCGGCGGCGGTAGGCGTGCGCACCAGCCACGCGCTCTGATTGGTGATTAGGTTTCTTCGGGAGCGTCGACTCCTGGCGCCATTTTGCGCCAACGGTCTCACCTAATAAGTGGGGTGCACGTATAACCTGAAAGACAACGTCTTCTAGAAACGGAACTAGCTGTCATGATTCTACAAAGTCATCGAAAAAATCGCAGGACCCCAGCGATGATGTGTGGTACCCAAAGCGTCGACACGAGCCGAGCACGTGGTACACTGTAAGATGCGCGCCACATCGCTGAGAGGAGGGCCCACCGACCGGCCGAGCTCAGCAGATCGCCATGGGTCACAACGTATGGCCAACGCGCAGTCTGCAGAGGACCCCCTCCTCTCTCCGCACCTTGCGGAAGCAAGATGGCCTAGCTGCAATTGTACTGCAGCGAGCTTGTTGTTAGCCGTCGTAACTCAGGAGTACCGCCATATGCCATGCAGGGGACTTTATTGCCGGGTAAATGTCTGCCGAGTTTGTCCGAGAGCGTATGCACGGCGCTTGCACCGTCCGCTTCGCAGCGACATCACATCCCGTTTTCCGCCACTCCAACGTGGCCAGGAATCCAGCACAACGTAACTTTCTTGCCAGCCCGATCCCATTCTGTCACACGGCCTAAACTGTCCTGTGCGAGGGAACGTGGCGAGTTAAATTTCCCAAGAGGT
Source organism: Pollicipes pollicipes (assembly GCF_011947565.3). Taxonomy (NCBI): domain Eukaryota; kingdom Metazoa; phylum Arthropoda; class Thecostraca; order Pollicipedomorpha; family Pollicipedidae; genus Pollicipes; species Pollicipes pollicipes. The sequence goes on along the minus strand of NW_023597034.1, from coordinate 25,700,226 downwards.
AAAAAGGTGCTCAGGGAGTCAACCGGAATGAGGTGCAGGGCGTCTCCACCAACTTCGACGAAACGAGGCGCCCCGGTGGTGGTTTCCAGCTCTGATGTAGAGACAGACGAGTGTTCGGGGAGCGACAAGGATCGTATGACGGTACCGCTGATGACCATCCGGCGCCGGCGTCGCCACGCGCCCACCCCCGCGCGTCGTCACGCAGCACCGGGACAAGACTCGGTCCTCGCCGAGCGGCGGGCGAGAAGCGGGGACGGGGCCGGCCGACCGGCTGCCGACGGCGGAGGCGGTACCTCGTGCACGCGGCGACATTTATAACACTACTAACATTTTCCACGACATTTGTAGAGGCTGACTAGCTCCCCCCCCCCCCCCTTCAAGAGAGGTGCGTCACCGCGTGGACTGAGCAAGCCAGGCCGTCCGGCCACCCAGGACTGGGAGGTAAACGTAACACGAACCTGACACAGTCTGCCCCTGGGCCAAGAGGTGACGGCTTCGTTGTGACGTGACTCAACGGGCCCTCCCGGGTGAGCCGGCGCGCGCCCCCGTAAGCGCGCGGCCGCGCGTGACCAGGGATGGTCCACGCCCAAGCGGCAGACGTTCCGGCGCCGGAAGCGGGCGGACGGGGGCAGGCGGCGCAGTCACTCACCGGGCCGACTCTACATGACGGCGGGCGCCGAGTGCGTGCCCCCGCCAGCCTTGAACTGTTCCGTCTCGTGGAAGATGAGCTCCTTCAGCTTCTCCTTGGGCAGGTCGTCCAGCTCTGTCTCGAACGTGAAGGGCTCCTCGGCCACGGGCTGCGGACAGGCAGGGCAGGCGGACGTCAGCACACACGCCGCCGACCAGGGGCTGTCATCACAGCCCAGCCGCCGCCCGCTCGCCGCACCACTCGCGCTCCGCCGTCGCACGTTCGTCATCCAGCCGCCAACAAGACACACGCGCGCGCCGTGGCGAGTCGGTGCCCGGCTCCGCGAATCAGCTGCTATTTCAGGAAACACCACAGCACAGAGGCCGGCGCGCAATAAGGCCAGGATAAACAGGCACGCAACACCCCGAGCGGGATGCCAAACACTAATCGCGGCGAAGAGGCGTACGCGTCCGAGCCATTCCCGGGCGCCGTGGCCTCCTCCGGCGGGGCAGCACGAGCAGCCCGTCATCGCGCGGAAAACAGCACAAGCCACGGCATTGCACGGCGCGTCACTTGAAGCCATACCCGCAGCGCCAACGACATCGTAAAACAGGACGGTAATAGAATGGCGGCCAACTGCCCGGAGACGTCCCCGTATTCGCGGCGCGCCGGAAAATTACTCAGCGGCGGCGACACGTCGGGCGCGACCACCGCCTGCCCATGAGGCCGTACCGACGGCGACGGTGCCGCCGCCTGACACGCCCGTCGTCAGAGCGATGAGCAGCACGAGCGGCGCCGCCGGCAGTGCGACAGGGCCGGCCGGCGCCCGGCCACGGCGGCGGCGGGCCAGGGCGGGGCGCCGGCCGCGGCGCCGGGGTCGGACCGACGGCGCCGCGCGCTGCCAGGCTCGGAGCCGCCGAGACGCCGGCCGCCGCCGGCCGACCAGCCTCAGAGAGGGCAGCGCTACCTCCTGCGGGGTGTGCTGTGCCTGTCCGACCCCTCACGGCCACGTGGTGGCTTCGGAACCGCCGCGCGCCGCGACACTGACACCGGGACCAGCGGTGTTCAGTCGGCTTTGGTAAAGCGTGCCAGCGTCCTGCGCGGACGACACAGCCTTCCAGAATGAAGGCATTCGTTTGCGGATGGAAAGTGTCAATAGGCCTGCACGTGGAGGAGCCAGGGGCGAGCTTAGTAAATAATTCGAGCTTTCATGTGGTGACGCCGAAATCCCCTATCACATCTACGCGCTAGACGCGTCACCTGTTATTTGAGTGAGAGATGGGGCTGTGTTTTTCCAATGCAACAAAGCGCCGGTCCGTTGAAGGGGGCTTCACCTGCGGGGTTGAAGTCAAAATGGCCCAACCACATGCCCGTTCTTACATCAAAAGCTGGCCTCCACCGTGGGAAAATCGACAAGCGTTTGAGGAAGGCCGTCGGCGAACGGGTCAGGCCTCGCAGGGCGCACTCGACCCCGCCGGCCGTGGCGCGGCTGCCGGACCCGGCCAAAGACACGCCACCAATTACAGCCGGCCGGGCCGGCCGGGCGGCCCCGGCGACGCCTACATCGACCCGTTGCCGGCGGTGGCTCGGCTCGGGCCTGCTGGCGGGGCGGGGGTGTGCGCCGAGTGTGCGTGGTGCCAGCGGCGGCGGGGTCAGTGGCCCGCGTAACAGGTGCTTCCTTGTCCGTCCTCCCCTAGGGGCGGATACTCGGACGTAAGGAGGTGGACTGGTCTTCCAACCGCAGCAGACCACGACACAGGACCATCACCTTCCCTAAAATAGCACGACTTGACAAGATCATATTCTTGCAAACAGCCTGACATCGCAACCTTGCAAGTCTGACCCCGCTGAGGCAAGTCTGACCCCACAAATACACACCCTCGAACAAGTCAGCCACACGTCACACCCTCTCGAAACCGCACGTGCCAGGTGTATGGAAATGGCGTCAGTCCACTACCACCCCATTAAATAACCCGGAGATGACGCAGCCACAAATGTCCCGGCGTCATTTACTGTCGGAAGCTATCGCAGAAAGGCCGTTGGACGGCATGTGCAAGGGCTATCTGGACTGTACGCCATGGCGTGCCATTGCGGGCCTTCTATGTGCGGAGGTGAAGCGCGTATGCCTGCGAGTTCGCGCGCTCACCAGCGCTGGCCGGTGACGCTCACCAGCGCTGGCCGGGGCGGGCCACACTCGACAGCGAGAGTAACACCGGGCGTCCAGTCCGCCCCATCGCCAGCGCGCTCACCAGCGCTGGCGGGGCGGGCCACACTCGACAGCGAGTGACACCGGGCCGTCCAGTCCGCCCCATCGCCAGCACGCTCACCACCGCTGGCCGGGGCGGCCACACGACAGCGAGTGACACCGGGCCGTCCAGTCCGCCCCATCGCCAGCGCGCTCACCAGCGCTGGCGGGGCGGGCCACACTCGACAGCGAGTGACACCGGGCCATCCAGTCCGCCCCATCGCCGGCACGCTCACCACCGCTGGCCGGGGCGGGCCACACTCGACAGCGACAGTAACACCGGGCCGTCCAGTCCGCCCCATCGCCAGCGCGCTCACCAGCGCTGGGCGGGGCGGGCCACACTCGACAGCGAGTGACACCGGGCCGTCCAGTCCGCCCCATCGCCAGCACGCTCACCACCGCTGGCCGGGGCGGCCACACTCGACAGCGAAAGTGACACCGGGCCGTCCAGTCCGCCCCGCCGCCGGCACGCTCACCAGCGCTGGCCGGGCGGCCACACTCGACAGCGAGTGACACCGGGCGTCCAGTCCGCCCCATCGCCAGCACGCCCACCAGCGCTGGCCGGGGCGGGCCACACTCGACAGAGAGAGTGACACCGGGCCGTCCAGTCCGCCCCGCCGCCGGCGAGCAGAGCACGCGAAACGCCCGGTGGTGCGGCTGATCACCGACTGCCGATGGCGGGCGGCGCACGCGACAGACGAGTCAACGACGACCCCGGTGGGAGGCAGGCGCGATATTGCAGACTACTCCCGGCGGGACACGGGGCTCCACGCATTAGTGCTACAACTCTCATCGACAAGAGTGTTACGTCATTACATCCATTGCTAACACCTGTAAACCGCATTAGTGCTACAACTCTCATCGACAACAGTGCTACGTCATGCTCGTCAAACTTATGCTCGTCAATATTTTTACTGCCAACACTTCTGCAGCCATTACTTATACACAACATTACTTTCACCGCAAAAAAACTACACGCGACAGTGATACACCGCAAAATTTGAGTTAAAAAATATATACTCGTCATTACTTACTTCCACTGCAAAAATACACCAGTCATTACTTATACACGACTTTACTTTTCTGCAAGAACTAAAACGCAATATTAGTGCTACACGACAAAACTTTGTTTCAAAAACTTATACCCGTCATTACGTCTACTGCAAAAACTTATAGTTGTTGATTACACGGCACTACTTTTACCGCAGACCTACGCGCGACATTAGAGTCACACGACAAAACTATTCTTCAAAAACATATAGCTGTAATGACCTTCACTGCAAAAACTCGTATAGTCTTGACATGTAAGCAACAGCATTTCTACTGCTTGCTGCGAAGCGCCGGATGCGTGGACACCTAACAGGGGTGTAAAAAAAAATGGCAGGTTTGGGGGAACCCCAACTGGGCTATACTACAATTAAATGTTCGTGCTGCTGATACGAAAAGTTATCTATTTATCATGTACCGTAATTTTGTCGGTTCGCGGTGTTTGCAAAGGCCGTGGTTTGGGCTGCAAGAGCTCAATTACGCGTACAACTTTTAAAGTAGAAGGAATGTCACGATTCAGTGAACGCCGAGCTGGGAGGGTAGTTTCGTGTCCCGTCAGTGGCCCCATCTACCCTCATCTGTGATAGGAAAATACGTTTCGCACAGGAATGTCACGCAGAACTACCGCCATCGTGTGTCCATCCACGGCTGGAGTTAGTGGATTGTGACCTGTATCTTATTGCACAAATATGACATTTTAGTATTGGCCGAAGAAGTAAAATAGCTGAAAAGTTACGACTATATGAGTTTTTACAGTAGACGTAAGTCAAGTATAAGTTCTGTCGTGTGGTACTCATGACGTGCATATATTTTCGCAGTAGAGGTAATGCAGCGCATAAGTTAGAGCCTGTACAGGTCTCTGCTGTTTTCCAATGACGGGTACGCGTTTTGTCGTGTAATTCTCGTGTCGTGGCATGATTACTTTTTTGCAGTAGAAGTCATGCTGCATAAAAGTAAATATTGCACAAGTTTTGCAGTAGATGCAATGACTCGTTCATTGTTTTGAGAAATTTTGTCGTATAGCACTCGTGTCCTGTACAAGCCTCCGCAGTGGAGGCAATGTGGCGTATAAACAGTCTGTATAAAGTTTTTGCGGCAGAAGTAATGTTACGTACAGCTGATGTCATAGCGCTCCTGCTGGTAGCCGTTTTTACCGTAGCACTGATGCCGTGACACCAGGACGCGGGTCCCACCGCTAACGCCCGCGGACCCTTGCGTACAGAAATGTGATCACGCGCGCACCGCGGCGTGCGCGGCCGCGCGTGAACCCCACCACTGCAACCGGACACTGGTCGAGGAATCGTCATCACGCGAGGCGCGCACCGTGACAACAAGCACGGTCTGCTCGCCGTCCAAAAATACGGACAACTCTGAAACGCGCCACCGCCCTCTCTCGCCCCAAGCGTGCCCCTGCGCGCCTGCCCACCTCGTCAGCCGGGTCGTAGTACTGCTCTAGGTAGGGGTGGCCCAGCGCGTCCTCCACCGTGATGCGCCGGTGCGGGTTGAAGGTCAGCATGCGGTCCAGCAGGTCCAGGGCACGCGCGTCTGCGTCCGGGTACAGCGTCGTCCACGGGATGCGCGGCTTGTACGGCAGCGACTGCAGGTAGTTTCGCGCCTGCAACGATCATAATGTCAGTCGGCGCGGTCGGCGGCGGCTGCCGACGGCTGGCGGGCTGGGCCGGGCCGGGCCGAGCAGGTGCAGCTCCGCCGGTGCGTGGCGGCAGCGGCGACGGCGCGGCTCCGCTGGTGGCACAGCGGGACGTGCGCCGAACACTGCACACAGCGGCGGGACACGCACCAAACAGGGCACACAGCGACGGGACGCGCGCACCGCACACTGCACACAGCGGCGGGACGCACACCGGACACCGTACACAGCGGCGGGACGCGCCCCGCACACCGCGGCGGGAAGCGCACCGCACACCGCACACAGCGACGGGACGCGCGCCACACACCGCACACAGCGGCGGGACACGCACCAAACACTTCGCACGGCGGCGGGACGCGCACCGTACACCGCACACAGCGTCGGGGAGCACACCGCACACAGCGGCGGGACGCGCGCTGCACACCGCACACAGCGGCGGGACGCGCATCGGACACCGCACATAAACGGCGGGACGCGCATCGCACGCCGCGAAGTGGCGGGACACGCACCGCACACAGCGGCGGCGCCATCGCAGCGCAAGGTCAGGCTCTCCGGCGGCCAGCCTCACCGTCACCGCCGCGGCCTGCTTCCAACCATCGTCGAAGTCAGTGACGTCAGAGGCCGACGAGTCTGGTCGAATAACGTCAGAGCCCGGCGAGACCGGTCGGATGACGTCAGAGGTCGCGAGGCCGGCAGAGTGACGTCGGAACTCGACTTTTATTGATGATTCGTGAGGGTGTTCAGTACCAATTACCAGGCCCGACTAGCGTTAATTATGGGCATCGTGCTCCAAGGCAACGCATGACCTGGATCGACGGGGACACAGTGAGGGAGGAGGGGGCGGGAGAGACAAAATCGATACCGATGCAGATGCAGGTACAGATACAGATACAGACCTACGTAGACGCGAGGGAGAGAAGAGAGCAACGCGAGCGAGAACGAGAACGAGAACGAGAACGAGAACGAGAACGATAGCGCGAGCGCGAGGAGCGCGAGCGCGAGAGGCGAGAGCGAGACGAGAGCGAGAGAGAGCGAGAGCGAGAGCGAGAGCGGAGCGATAGCGAGAGCGAGAGCGAGAGCGAGAGCGAGGCGAGAGCGAGAGCGAAGCGAGAGCGAGAGCCGAGAGCGAGAGCGAGAGCGAGAGCGAGGAGAGAGAGAGAGAGAGAGAGAAGAGAGAAGAGAGAGAGAAGAGAGAGAGAGAGAGAGAGAGAAGAGAGAGAGAGAGAGAGAGAGAGAGAGAGAGAGGAGAGAGAGAGAGAGAGAGAGAGGAGAGGAGAGAGTAAGAGAGAGGAGAGAGAGAGAGAGCAGAGAAGGAGGGAGGGAGGCAGAGAAAGACAGGTAGACAGGTAGAGGGAGGGAAGCAGTAAGGGGAGGCAGACGTAAGTAGTAAGCGGGTAGGAGAGGCAGGGAAAAGGGAGGAGGGGGAAGAGGAACGCAGCGGACGGGAGCGGGGAGGAAGAGGAGGAAGAGGAGGCAGAGAGGAGGGAGGCGGAGAGGGAGGGAGGCAGAGAGGGAGGGAGGGAGGGAGGCCAGGAACCGGCGGCAGGGACGGGGAGGCAGGTGCACCGACGACACCTCGGGGGGCCGTCGATCAGGCACTGGCTCCCATTTGTAACAGCTCGCCGGGCGCGGCGCGGCCGCCGCCAGCCATCAATCTGTTCTGATCGCGGCGGCCGGCATCGGTGCCGATCGCCGTCCCCGAGCACCGCTCCCGACGAGAGGTGGGGCCGCCCTGGCCCGGCTCGTCACACCCCAGCAGTGACGCGACACGGACAGAGCGGGGCACAAAACATGACCAAATACAGACATTGCGGAGGGTTAACCAGCGCTCGTGCCCAACAACGTACATGGCGCTGAGGAAGAACCAACACCACGCCAAAAACCGCCCGGAGCACGGTTCAGCAGAAAGGACAGCTGGTGTGCGGCTTACCTTCTCGTTGATGATGCACTGAAGGTCGTCCTGCGTGGGACTGCCCAGCACAGACAGGATGTGGTTCAGTTGGTCCAGGTAGTGGCGACCCGGAAGATAGGCCGGTTGTTCAGCATCTCACACAGGATGCATCCCACCGACCAGATGTCGATCGACTTGGTGTAGCCCTGCCGACGGCATGACGCGGTCAGGGTAGCGCTTGGGTCACAGCTCCACGGCTGGCCACCGGCTGGCAGGGACGTCCCGTCACGTGACGCGTGACGCACGGCCAGGCCCGGAGAGGGCCGCCGAATGTGGCGGAACGGGCCAGCTCGCGACGGGCGCCCCGCTCACGGCCGCCGACCGACACGCCCCAGAGAGACGCTGGCCGCCAGCTCGTCTGCAGGGGCAAGCACGAGGACGGCGTGCTCGGACCGCGGCGTCGCCCACCGCCGGCAGACGGCCGTCAACGACCGTTCCCAGGGGAGGGAGACGAGCGCCACCGGCTAGCAGTGGCGCCGTCGGCGGACCGACCGGCCCCCACAGTCGCCGAGCCCCCCCCCCCCCCTGACCCGGGCTCAGCCTGACCTTGGCGTTAGCAAGCGGCGCGGAGGTCCGGATCCGGCTCAGTCAGGGGTGGGGGAGGAGGAGGGGGAGGAGACGGAGGGAGGGGGAGGGGGGCTGCCAGCGACCGGCCCAGACCGGACACAATCAATGCCCAGCGCCGCGCGTGCGGAAGACGAGCGCAAATAATGTAGCACGCGGCCAGGATGCATGGGAGCCGCGGCCGCCCGCCGCGGGAGGTCAATAAGATCGCTGACGACAGGCGGCCTCACACAGCGCGCCGGAGCGACGGGACAAGATAGCCACTGGCACCAGATGAAAGAGTGGGAAAGGGATTCCCACACCCACTGCGCACCACAGTATTCCGGAGAAGGTCCCAGTTTTCCATTTACATCTTACAGCAAAGATCATGCTGTCGTACCCGTTGGCACGTTCTTGAAAAAAAAACCTTGACGATACATGAACTTGCGATATTCTGGGTGTGCAAACCGACACGACGGTTAAACACATGGAAGCCGATTTCCGGTGCCCGAGTTCTGTGACTTTAGCTCGGTGTTAGCGTGCGGTTTTATGGTGAACGTGCTCCTTGCCTTGAGCAAATTAACTTTTTTTGTTCTCACTCTGAACGCCCGGGGAGCCGCAGCTATACCTGAGACTGACCAGCGCGTCTCATCGCCCTTTGAAAGTTGTCGTGAGACATCAGAGGCCTGTTACCGGCCTCTGTCAGGCTCCCGCAAGAACACCGTAGAAAGGAGAAGCTCACGATTGACTGGACAGTGGAGCCGGCAGTGGAGCCAGTCAACGGACACCAACACAGCGCGGCGCACGCGCATCGGAACGGACTGCTCCGCGTCTAAACCAGGCCATCTTGAGGACGAGCCTCGCCGCCCCGACATTGGTGTCGGCAGGTCAAATAGCGGGCACGCACAATATAAGGTCATGTTACAGCATGGGCGCAGGAATGTTTCAAAAAGTGTGAGGGGAGGGGCAGGTTCAGGGTATATTTATGGAACTTTCGCTGGGAAGCGAGACCTGCAACCGGGAGAGGGGAGGGGTAGAGATCGGGACATTGTCTGGTCTTGAAGTGACAAATACACATTTGTATCGGGATTTGCAATGAAGTAGCCATTTTGAAGATCCTTCGGTGCATTTCACAGCTGCGCCCTCATTAAGACATAAAACCCTTTAGTATCTGAGCTACACGCCCGCGAATATGTGCAGACTATTTCGGGGAGACTATATCCAAGGTCACTCAAGTATCCATGACGCCATAACGTCATTCAAATCCTGCCAATTGGCCCTCAATCCATGTTGTGCACGGTACTATGACGTAATCAAACGATGACGTATTGAGGGGCGTATTTACCAAACAGAGAAAATGTGCTGTCTAGAACGGTCTTTTCAAAATAACAGCACACCGATCGTCATAAGTGAGCATATTTCAGCACATCCGATGCTTGCTTAATTATCTTCAAACGTGGAACATTCCGTTTAATTTACGTAACATGTATGGGAAATAAATGTGATGGTTGCTGTGCCAGATATACATCTACGGCTCTTCCCTACTGGTGCACAATCTTGCCTATTCCAGCCTTCTGTGCCATTCTGGTGATAAGACTATTTGCTTCCCAGTCTTCTGTGCCATTCTGGTGACAAGACTATTTGCTTCGCAATGCCATTCATCCATTTCAACATTCACCCATTTTCCCTGGAGAGGTGAATTCCACGAGCGGGTAGGCATGTTGGGACCGCAAACGAATGAACGTTCCCAGGCGAACATTGGCCTCTAAGGGGCTCTCGAACTGGAGGCCCTTAGAGGGATACATCATATCAATTTGAACTCTATGAACATATGCGGGGTGACTGTGAGCGGCCATGCAGAGGAATCAAGGTTATATCAAAAGTGAACTAAACGCGATTAAATCTAAAATGTCTGGCAGTTAGCATCATTTAGCATTAGCAATGTCTGGCCCCCCACCTTGCAAGAAGTGGGGGGGGAGCAAGCCCCCCCCCCTGTTCCTACAACCATGCGCTACAGCGTCAGATAATAAGCCGGACAGCGAACTTTTTCTTGACCATGTCGACCAAACCGGAAGGCCAATCTCGCCTCTGGTCAAGCCTTGTGTTTGGATGACATAGCCCTGTGGTGTCTATCTCCTTGACAAATCACCAACAGCGGCCAAGTTTACCTGGTCAATCTCATCTCAGCCGGACCATTCCGTGGGGTTTTGCTCATTCACGAAATCCAGCAGAACTCGAATCATCACTGTTCACAGTTCTGTCCACACACATTCTTGAACGTACGTTCCAACGGGTGCTTATTTCGGTACACACCGCATGATGCATGCCGTGGCTGAAGTAGCCTCCACGTGGACTCGGCTTAAAGCAAGCAATCTGACCACCTCTTGGGCCGCTTTTGGTTGTAGTGCACATCAGAGATGTTCGTGAGAGATGATCGAGATCACATTGGAATAAACGTCCACGTCCTGCTATGTGAAACGTTCCATACAAACAGTTGGCGGCCAATCTCGGATATTTAGGCATCGGATTCTTCAGCGCGTGGGCTGGCGCCCGTCGGAAGGGGGGGGGGGGGGGGGTCCTGGACTCTCGGGGTGCACTTCAGCTTCAGGGTGAGCTTCAAAGTTCATTGCCGGGAACATCATAACACCCAAAAGTTATCGGCTAATGTAGTTTTTTGAAGCATTAGAATCCTCTTCAGCGCTTAAACTGGCGCTCGTCACGGAGTCCTGCTCTCTGAACGACAGGCCTTGGGATGGGATTTAAGGTCAACTAGCTGGGATCTCCATATGACACAATTTAAGCATCATACCCTTCTTGAGCACAACAGCGTTCGTAAAAAGTTCTGACCTTTCAAGGTCATCCTTCGGGATGAATTTATTGTTCCATGACGGGGAAATCCATCCCAACCATACATCGCAGGTCAATTTCCGATCTTTAGACATCCGAACCTTCTGTAGCCCAAAACCTTCCCTTTGTTTTTAGCTTCAGGAGACCTTGAGGGATCGGGACGTTTGACAAACGTTGGCTCGTATGCTGAGAAAGATTGCGATTAAGATACGATTGGGATATAATATGTGATTGTGATGCGAGGCCGACTGTGATCGCTATTTGAGCTCGAGATCGGCCGGTAACTCGTGGGTGACACGGGATAAAAAGACCACGTTTGGCGCCTGGCAAAACCGAAGGATGTTACCTGCAGCAACGCGACATTAGGCTAGCTGAGATTGCGGCGCTGAAAATCGATGGTTTTGAGCGTAAAATATGCGGAAGTACGGCTAAATCGCAAAATCCCTCGATTTGTGTACCGAGACAGCCGAAAGCATTACTACTCCCACATACGTCATCGCGCACAGATACGAACAATCCATGTAAAATATCGAAGTTCACTCTACATGAAAACGCTGCGCGACGAGCCTCGAACTTAAGGCCATGTTAGCTATCTCTGGTTGTAGTCATGATGCGACGGACTGCCAAGAGGTGCCACGTACACTATTCCTTTATAGACATCATTAACCTGCGAAGACGCGGTTTGCCCGCCCGCGGTTGTCAGAAACAGCGGAAGTACAACAAATGTACAAGACGGCTACATGGGATGATTAAACGCACGTTCTTGGCACGGTCACGGGCGACCTTGACATCGTGACATTGCAGCCGTGACCTCCGACCTTACAGCCGTGACTCTCAGCTTACGGCTTTACGCAGGGCAATAGAACAGCCATATACCACAAATGAACACTATATATACCAGTATGTCAGGCGCTTACTGATGGGTCTCTCGGGTCATTGTGATCTTCATGGGCAAATTACTGCCATATATTGTGGGCGACTCGGCGCAACCCGCAGCTCGTCACAAGGCAACAGCTCTATTTCAAACAGGTCGTATCGCGCTCTTCTCGTGCCGCAAATAAGCGCCGAGAGAGGCGGTGAATAATGCACAGCTCCCATGGCGAACCCGGCGGCGGCGGCCGCGGCGCGAGCGTCAGAACCAAAAGCCGCGCGAGCACGCTGCATAATTCAGTGCCAGTGCCGGCCGCTCGGCAGCCGCTGCCACACGCCGGCGTCCGGCGGCGGCGCGGGCCGGCCACTGTCGCAATCGTCCTGACTGCGCCCACTCGGACCGCGCACGCCACCCGTCTGCCGCACGGCTGGGTGCAATACCCACGAGGTCAACCAGTAACAATGGCGTATGTGTCCTCTGACAGAGCCCGTCCCCTCCCCCTCTCTCCTCGGCGATCTCAGCGATGCAGACCTTAGATACCACTTATCTCAACGTGGCGAGGGTAACGCTTCGGCGTCCCCTGTCCGACCTCAGCGTCATACCCCGGCCCGTATGTGCGACCTCAGCGTCATACCCCGGCCCGTATGTGCGACCTCACCGTCATACTCCCGTCCCGTATGTGCGACCTCAGCGTCATACTTCCGTCCCGTATGTGCGACCTCAGCGTCATACTCCCGTCCCATACGTGCGACCTCACCGTCATACCCCGTCCCGTATGGCGACAGCGTCATGGCCCGTCCGCTGCGTGAGCTGGGTGTGCTCCCCGGATTGGGGCCGGCCGCCGTCCGTGCGTCAGAGGCCGCTGATTGGACGCCGTCGGCTGTCCGCCGGCCCGACTACACTGGGGCTCCCCGGGGACTCCGGCCGTCACCGCGGCCGGGCCGGCCCGGACGACACCGGACCAGGGAGCTTACCCCGCCCGAACAGGCGAGGTCACACCCGCCGACCAGGGGCGGTCATTGTCTGCCGACCAGGGGAGGTCATCCCGCCCGAACAAGGGGGGCCACACCTGCCAATCAGGGGAGGTCATCCTTCCCCACCAGCCCGGACGAGACCCGAACAGTGGAGGTTACACCTGCCGACCAGGGGGGTCATCCCGCCCGAACAGGGGAGGTCACACCTGCTAACCAGGGGAGGTCATACTTCCCCACCAGCCCGGACGAGACCCGAACAGTGGAGGTTACTTACACCTGCCGACCAGGGGAGGTCATCCCGCCCGAACAAGGGATGTCACACCTGCCAATCAGGGGAGGTCATCCTTCCCCACCAGCCCGGACAAGACCCGACCACGGGAGGTCATCCTTCCCGACTGGCCCGGGACAAGCCCAGAGCAGGGGAGGTCATCCCTTCCGAGCAGGGGAGGTCATCCCTTCCGACCAGGGGAGGTCACACCTCCCGACCTCCCTAATCACAACAACCAAATAGGCGGGATCCCAGTTCAGCTAGGGCAAGTCAGAACACCGTGTCAATCATGCATAAATCTTAATCATCCCTAGGGATCGGGAATCGTTTAATGTTCCGCCCGCCAAGCGCGTGACATTTTCAGTGGATTTCCGTCAACAGCGCACTAACTGACAAGCTGTCTTTATCCAAATACCTAAAACCTGGACACATCAGCATGTGAACGGTTATCATTCCTTTATCAATGACCGCACGAAAAACGTCACACCCGGACCTGAACTGAGCCCTGGCGGCACGTGCGGCGCGCCTCCCGACACAGCCGGCCGGTGGCTGACGCGCCGCCGCCCCCGCCGCCGCCGCCACTGACCTTGGAGTTGAGCATGATCTCGGGCGCGCGGTACCAGCGGGTCGCCACGTACTCGGTGAGGAAGCCCGTGTGGTCGTGGTCGGGGTCGGCCACCCGCGCCAGGCCAAAGTCGCATATCTGCCGGCGGGACACACACACGGTCACATGCAAAAGGCGCCACCTGCGGGGCCGGACGCGGTTAGCAGATTAGCGGCACAGTGTGGGCGGCGTAAGGGAGCGGAGCGAGCGGCGTCACGTGACGTGGGGTGAGAGCAGGGGGGGGAGTCTTAGGCGGAGGGGGGGGGGGGGAGCGTGACGCTCCCGTCAGCCGGCCGACGAGAGCCGACCGCGGGCCCCGCTCAGCGGCCCGCCTGTGGCAGGGGCGGGCGGCAGGCCGGCCACCATCTGGGCCGGCCCGAGCGTCATCACACGTCCAGACAGGCCCACTGCCAATCACCCGACTGACCGCAACAGTACACGGCCAGCCCCGCCCCGGCCAGACAACAACATCCGCCGTGACGTCAGCACGACACCGCGGCCGATTTTCGGCTCCGCACGGCATTGTGACCGGCCGTGGCAGCGTGCAGGCGCCGCTGACGTACGCCACGGCTCGGCAATCATGGCTGTCGGGGGCTCGTCCGTCACAGGAGCGATGCTTGCGCTGGGCCTGCACGGGCACATTTCTGTCTGTCGCTCGTACAACGCTCGGCTGCTGGTGTGCCGCCGCACCAGCCCCACATGCCGCTAGTGGCTCGCAGTGCGGCACCGGCGGGCGCGTCACGTCACGCCGCGCGTGCGCTCCGCCCCCGCACAGCCGCCTGCGTGACCCAGACGGGCGCCGTCACCGATCTGACCCGGCGCCGCCTCTCACTGGACGCGGGGACGCCGGCTCGACACCGGCCGTCACCCAGCGGGCCCGGCGCCACTTCTCACCGGGTGCGGTGACGCCGGCGCGACACCGGCCGTCATCGAGCGGTCCCGGCGCCACTTCTCACCGGGTGCAATGGCGCCGGCGCGACACCGGCCGTCACCGAGCGGGCCCGGCGCCGCTTCTCATCGGGTGCGGTGACGCTGGCGCGACATCCTTGCATTTGTGAGCAGTTAACATACGCGCAGGCGTTGACGATGGTGGTAAGGATGATTTGGGCCTATGAGTGTGTCAAACATGCGGTTATATAGTGACTGTGACGACATAATCGACTGCATGATTTAATCGGGTGTCTACTCGCCAAACAACGCATGATGAAATGCATACTGTAGAACGGTCGCAACTGCGTCAAATAAGGCGCAGTGGGATGGAACGCGCGGCAGTACAAGCGGACGCTCTGGGCAGAGAATGTGACGCGGGGGAATTGCAGGCGGTGGGACGGGTGGAGGAGGCGGCAGGTGGTGGTGGTGTGGGGGGGGGGGGGAGGGGGCAGGAAGAGAGCGGCGACGGCAGGTGACGCACGGTGTCGCCGCCGCGCCGGCGGCGGCAGTCCGGCGCGTTCGGCGCGGTCGGCGCCGGGCCGGCCGCAAAGGTCACCAGGAAGGCAGCGGCTGGCCGGCCCATTAGAGAGCGCCGTCAGGTCGCGTCTGAGCGGCGGCCGCGCGTTGACGCGGCCATCGATTCGCCGCCGAGACGGCGCGAGTCGGAAGCCCGACTGACTCGGCACCGCCGGGAGACGAGTCGGCGCCAAGTGCAGCACGCATGGACGCATTAGGGCCGGCCGCCGAGACGGCGTGAGTCGAAAGCCCGACTGACTCGGCACCCCAGGAGACGAGTCGACGCCAAGTGCAGCACGCATAGACGCATCAGGGCCGGCGCGTGGCGCCGCGATCCGGTGCGGGGGTCCGTCATCGGGCTCTGTGGCTTGCGAGTCAGCAGGAGGGCACAGCAACGGGGCGACAGGGGGCCATAACGTGAGCAAAACTAACGAGCGGCGCCTCTACGCATTCCGGTGGCTTTAGTCCCGCGCCACCGTCGCAACGACATGGATATGTAAAACGTCTCAAGGGAAATAAATAGTAGCGTGAGATATATGATGGGATGTAAGGCCAAAGTTTAGGTAGGACTAGATGAGCCAGGGCAGGCTAACTGGAGCTCGTAAGACACATGCGCCAGGTCCAGATGGTTGGTGGAAATGGGCAACGACGAACGGGGCAGGGTTGGGGCCAATCGCGTGCACGACGAATGCGAGGAATTGGATAAGTTTCGTTTGTTGGGTATTTTCGACACGTATTTTCGACTTCGTTCTCGTCGTCTCATCAAAGTCGTTTCGTGTCCTTCGTTTTGTTGTTGTCGTTTTGCGAGCTACATCTTGTTTTGTGCAGCTTCGCCTTCTGAACTCCCTTGTCGTGAATTAGTTTTTCTCAACTGATATTACGAGGAAAAGACCGACCTTGAGCAAACTATTGTATCATTATTTATATCTTATTTGTATTTGTATATCAAATTACTATTGATACCTATGCTCATATATTATCATTGTTATTGTTTATACAAAGACGATATATTAATTTGCATAAACACAAAACCATCAATTATTGTTGCTTATTCATATATACATGTTATACTTTACCTAAACGATATGAAATCACCCTACACAACTTGGGAAGGTCTCGGCTTCATGGGGGGCCGACGAAAGCCTGAAAGTTACATTTCTTATCAACAGTTGACATCAACTGCAGTCTACTTCTTTGGAACAAGACCATTCGCTTTCATCTCACACAATCACAAAAACGAAAGATGTAAAGTCACTGCAACCAAACATCCGCGCAGGTCATCTTAATTTAGGGCTGGCCCAGAAGATGGCGCGATAGCTGCCTTGACGACGGCTATGGCGGCTGTGCGCATCGAGTCACGTGCACCAATCAGATTGCCGTTATCTCTCCCGGCAAACAGTGTTGGCCACGTGCCGCTGCCACACCGGGGCGTCGGAGATGGGGACGCGGTTTCGACCTCGCTCTGCACAGCTTTTGAGAACTCGCCAGGCTAACATTTCGAATGCCAGTCGAGTGGAACAGGCTGCAATTTGTTACATTCGACGATTCAGGAGAACCAAGCCGAATCAATCGGCATATAGGAAAATGTCTTAAAATGTTGACATAGCACATAACAAGGCATTGCACTTCCTAACGATGAGGATGACGATGACAGAGCTGTCATTGATTTCTCAGCATGAAGCTGCCAACAGTACATGCAGACGGCATTCACTTCTACACAGCGCGACGGCCGAGTTGTGGGGTACCGGAAGATGCTAACAGCACGTGCAGACGGCATTCACTTCTACACAGCGCGACGGCCGAGTTGTGGGGTACCAGAAGCTGCCAACAGTACATGCAAACGCCAATCATTTCTACACAGCGCGACGGCCGAGCTGTGGCGCACCAGCCAAGTCGAGCACGCATCACTTCCAGTAAGGCTGCGTCGGCCTCCGACCTGGCTCACAATCACCATCGAACTGTCAGTTCCGATTATCCACAAACGACACACTTAAATCCAGATCGGAGCTCCGGTGACGCAAACAATACCCATCCTCGTGCGCGTGCATCATCCCCGCCCTGCTTACGCCCGCCCACGACCAGCCAAGCAATGCTCCGCTCCGCACACCCTGGACAGTCTTTGCGGCCCCAGCAATGAGGCCGTCCGAACAGCATGTTTGCCGGGCGCGGCCTGATGCCCCCGGCGGCGAGGCGGGCTCAGCAGCCCCGCACTCTGGCGATTGGTGCCGGGACAACAGGCCCACCGCACAATATGACCGAGCCGTGGCCGCCGGCGGCATGCTTTTGCTTTAATGCCGGCCGTCTCGGAGTCGAGTGGGTATTACGTGCGCTACTCCATAGGCGCCTCAACGCACACGGAGTAGCGTAAGAGCCGGGGAAAACCGACAGCCGGCCGACGTCGCCCCGGCAGCAGCGGGGTCCGGCGACCCGGGTCAGCTGGCTCGTCCGACACACGCACAGGAGGTGTCGCCATGCGCCATCCATGTCCCACTCAACACGGATGCACGAGCACGCTTTCAGAGCGAAGGCACGCAGGGACAAACACATCGCGTGGCGCAGCGCTGTTGTTTTGGCTGACGCCATTCACCGTGGTCTTTCGTTTCAATAAGTTGGCAGTGAGCACGTCTGTTACGTCTGAAGCTGTTGATCGTTCAATAATCTAAACTCGGCGTTATTTGTTTTTCCATTTGAACGTCTTGTGAAAAAAAATGGCTGAATATTGAACTGAGCATTTCTGACCGACTTTGCCCCGTAAACGTTGCGAAACACTTGGCTGATGTGAGGAGAGCAGGGACTGCTTGCTCATCACACGGTGCGGCTTCTCAAATAACGACACCATTTGATGCTGACACCGGCATATTTCAAATAAGACAAGGCCTCAAAGACACAAGAAAGCTGAAACTCATTAACAACAATCGTGCCACAAGAGCCCTGCAGCAACACAAAAAACCCATATATCTTGCTTGAAGGCGGCGCACGAGACGAGCTTTCCAACTAAGCAAACCCATACATCACAAAGCGTGCAGACGGCGACGCCGAAGGCACCGCCAGCTCCGTTCTCTCATGCAGCTGCCGCGGAGATCATATCCATTCATCACGGCGTGTTAACAAAATCCAATCTGGCAGTCAGGAAAGGATTTCCACCGGCGCCAGTGCATACCTTCGTGGCCGACTGAAAATTCATCAACCGCGTACAGAAAGGGTTATTTAAATGCGTGCACTACGTGGCCATTTCCTGCCAGACGCGGCCCGCCATTGCCGACAGAGTACGAGCGGAGGCTCGGGCGCGCGCCTCGGCGGAGCCTCACACTCCAGCGCAGCCACCGGCAGGCAACCACCACCGCAAGACCACGCGATCAGGGGGCAACCCACTGGACGCGTCTCACGCTTCGACGCAGCAACGGCTAGCAACCGCCATCACAAGACCACGCGATCATAGGGCAATCCACTGGGACGCGTCCCCTATTAGGCTGACATCTGAACTCTTTGAAAATGGAGCTCGATAGACATCCGGCTAATCTGAAAAGCGTGGGCACGCGAGCCATAATGACGAGCAGGACAGCCGCAGCAGCCTCCATAGCCGCGGTCACCTGACTGGGTGCGCCTGTGTTCGGTCCCTAGGGCGTTCCACACTTCGCTACCGTGATGAGACCAAGGTGCGGCTTTCCTGATTCATGGGAAGAGCCGGCATAACCTTCTGAGCCATTTGGCCACTGGACGGCCAACACTGTCACGAGGCTTCCCAGCCCTAACTCCTAATGAGCCCGTCAAACTGCCGATCGGGGCGAGGTTCGGTTCTCATACCGGTGCCAACATTACGAGCTGTTCGCGCCACCGAATCACCACTACGGCCCAATTCCACCTTCAAAACTGATAGCTGTGCGTCAACCGCGTCCCTGCCCTCACGGCGTTGCTGCGTCTGTTCTCTTTCCATTCAACAGGCGAGCCACGCATCCACGAGGCGGCAGACAGCAAGGCGTTCCCCGCGGATCTGAGGTGGGCCGGGCCAGGCCGGGCTGGGAGCGGGCCGCGGTGCCGGACGCTCCCCGGCGGGGGCGGTCAGCGCCGCCGCCGGGGGCGCCGCCCGGCGCCCCGCGGGGGGGGGGGGAGGCACTACCTCCTGTTGCGCTGATTGCGCTGCGACAAATCCGACCTAAGCTCCAAGCGCCGATCGCCGGGTCACAATTACGGTTGCCGGCCAGCCCTCCGTCGCTGTGACCGGGCGAGGTCCCGCCAGACCAGACCGATCCTCTGCCGCTCAGACCGGGCGAGGTCCCGCGGCCACGCCAGCCCTCCGCCTCTGTAACCGGGCGAGGTCCCGCCAGAGCAGGCCAGCCCTCCGCCACTGTGACCAGGCGAGGTCTCAAGGCCAGACCAGCCCTCCGTCGCTGTGAACGGGCGAGGTCCCGCGACCACGCCAGCTCTCCGCCTCCGTAACCGGGCGGGGTCCCGCCAGACCAGCCCTCCGCCGCTGTGATCGGGCGAGGTCCCCGGGCCAGGCCGGCCCTCCGCCGCTGTGAACGGGCGAGATCCCGCGGCCAAGCCGGCCCCCCGCTGCTGTGACCCAAGGCCAGGCCGACCCTCCGCCGCGTCCTGACCCAGCGCAGGCTGCTATGTTTACGACCGGCTCAGCTCCCGTCTCCGTCCGCCAGCGAACGTCAACAGAGGCGGGCAAATGCGTCCTCACGCGCGCCATCGGGAGAGCGGCTGGCGGCGCGCCACTCGGCTCGGCTCCGGAGCCGGCGCGCGGCCACTTTGCATCGGCGGCGGCGTCGGCTGCCGGCCAGAGCGGCGCATCTGCTGGCGACAGCCGGCGGCTGCCCGCCAGAGTCGACTATCGGCCGTGTGCTATTGATCGGCGGCCGGCCGGCGGTAATGTGACAAGCGGCGCCGTCGGTCCTCACCTGCGCGCCGATGGTCGGCCTGGGCCGGCTCTGACCGGTCACCACCACGCCGGCCCCGGACACCGAGGCGGCGCGCCGACGGTCGGCCTGGGCCGGCTCTGACCGGTCACCACCCCGCCGGCCCGGACACCGAGGCGGCGCGCCGACGGTCGGCCTGGGCCGGCTCTGACCGGTCACCACCCCGCCGGCCCCGGACACCGAGGCGGCGCGCCGACGGTCGGCCTGGGCCGGCTCTGACCGGTCACCACCACGCCGGCCCCGGACACCGAGGCGGCGCGCCGACGGTCGGCCTGGGCCGGCTCTGACCGGTCACCACCCCACCGGCCCGGACACCGAGGCGGCGCGCCGACGGTCGGCCTGGGCCGGCTCTGACCGGTCACCACCTCGCCGGCCCCGGACACCGAGGCGGCGCGCCGACAGTCGGCCTGGGCCGGCTCTGACCGGTCATCACCCCGCCGGCCCCGCGACACCGAGGCGGCGCGCCGACGGTCGGCCTGGGCCGGCTCTGACCGGTCATCACCCCGCCGGCCCCGGACACCGAGGCGGCTCGCAGCCGGCACATGGCCCACATATGGGAGCGTCATGGCGGACCACAGGTCGGACAGGGCAAGACTACAGAAGGGCCAGGGCTGATCACAGGCGGCGGGGCGGATCACAGCCGGGACACGGGGAGGGGGGGGGGAGGTGAACGGCGACGCGGACTAGGCCCAAGGTGGGAACCCCCGCGGCCGGAACGGGGGGGGGGGGAGGGAGTCGAGCATCGCGATCCACTGAAACAGGGGGGGGGGGGGATACTGACCATCACCCTGAACGGAGATCCGCAGAAGAGTGGCGTAGAAACCCAACGCAAATAACCGCAGACTCGAGAAATCCATTTCAAACACCAAGCGTGAAAAGCCGGGGGACAGATACTGGATAAATTTAAATGTATGTCCTTTGTCTCCGGTGATTTATCTGAATATGGAAGACGACTCCTCGCAGGAGCTTTAGACTTGACAAGGAATCTAAATTTGACATCCAAGTGGCACGCTAAGTGATGCTTCAGCGCGATGTCCATTCTGATGCTCCTACAGAATTCTCCATTCTGCCCACTGAACGTCTTCAAATTCGACGTCTTTCGCGTTCATCAAAGAACAAGTTCGAAAAGCCAGGCCCATGACAGCTAGCAGTGCAAGTCACCTTTGGACCGCACACTTGCCCCGCAGCTCGCGTCAATACAGTACAAACATACCTGCGATACAGCGAAACACAAGACGTACCTTTCACCTAGTCGTGAATCAAACTTCGGGATGAATTCAGTCTGAACGTTCTGCGTCGCAAATATGCTTTCAACGGCATCATTCCGTGATTGAACTTTTGCTTGAGAGAGATTCCGTCACTCGAGAATGAAAACAACTCAACGGAACGAACCTCGCCAACATTTCACGTCATATCAAATTCAATTTCGATAGCAATCCACTTCCTCGGTCCTGACGGGCCAAACGATCCTCCAAATCCTCGCCAGCTTGCAGCTGAGCCTCTTGCTGAGCCAGGCGTCATAACCGGCGCGGCGCACAAGCTTAGCCACCAGCAGGCTTTCGCCACGTCCGAGCCCAATAGCAAACATAACTCATGTGTCCTGCCTTGTCCCTGCTCATCTCCCTCCTCCATCGGATGCCGTCTTCAGTATTCACGGTAGCTGATGACTCGATACGACTTACGGCGCATTCTCCCGGCTGGCCAAGCCAAACACAGCCGGGGTGAAGGAGTTCCGAATCAATGCGAGGTGCGCGGCCCGAGACACCGGTCCCGAATGCCGAGAGATCCGGCGCAGCAGACCGCCGGCCGGGCGGACGGCGCGCCCGGCCCGGCCGGGGCCGGCCGGGGCGCCGGGCGCCGGGCGGCGGGGGAGGGGACGGCGACACTGCCGGCGGCCAGGGCGGGGCGCGGCGCGGCACGGCAGGACCGGCGCCAGGCGCGCCCGGCGGCGGCCAAACACGGCCATCGATTCGGTCGGCACGGACGATCGGCAGCCGCTGCCCGCTGCGCGCCGCTGCTTCTGCCGCTGCCGCCGTCGCCGCGGCACCGGCTGTTCGCTACCGGCTGTCCGCTGTCCGGCCTCACGCCGCCAGCAGCCTGTCTCGCCGGCCGTGGCCGTCCGACGGCCGTCGCCGCGGCCCGGGCGACACGGCGGCGTTCGTTAGCCACTACCGAGCCGCGACCGTCTCGTGTGTGCAGCGGAGGCGCCGGACCCGCGGCTGGGCGGCGGCTGACGCTGCGCTGCCGGCCGGGGACTGTACCTGGGCGGCGGCTGACGCTGCACTGCCGGCCGGGGACTGTAGCTTGGGCGGCGGCTGACGCTGCAGCTGCCGGCCGGGGACTGTAGCCTGGGCGGCGGCTGACGCTGCACTGCCGGCCGGGGACTGTAGCTGGGCGGCGGCTGCCGTCGCCGGCCGGGCCCGTGGGGGGCTGCCAGCCCGGACGACATGCAGATGGCGCGGCGAGGTCACTCAGCAGTGCCGACACGTGCGCCGCCGCGCGTGACGACCGGGGGCCCGCGTCAGCCGCCACCGGCCGGCACAAGTCAGCCGCCACCGGCCAGCACTCAGCCGCCACTGACCGGCACTCAGCCGCCACCGGCCGGCACTCAGACGCCACCGGTCGGCACAAGTCAGCCGCCGCCGGCCGACACACGTCAGCCGCCACCAGCCGACACACGTCAGCCGCCACCGGCCGACACACGTCACCCGCCACCGGCCGGCACACGTCAGCCGCCACCGGCCGACACACATCAGCCGCCACCGGCCGACACACGTCAGCCGCCACCGGCCGACACACGTCAGCCGCCACCAGCCGACACACGTCAGCCGCCACCGGCCGACACACGTCAGCCGCCACCGGCCGACACACGTCAGCCGCCACCGGCCGGCACACGTCAGCCGCCACCGGCCGGCACACGTCAGCCGCCACCGGCCGGCACACGTCAGCCGCCACCGGCGGACACACGTCAGCCGCCACCAGCCGGCACACATCAGCCGCCACCGGCCGGTACTCAGCCGCCACCGGCCGGCACAAGTCAGCCGCCACCGGCCGACACATGTCAGCCGAGCACGCCGCCAGTTCCCTTCACAGAAGCCGGCTTCTAGTGCGTGAATAACGAACGGTCTGGGAGTTATTCTACAATTTCCTCAAGTATACTCAAGGATGTAACAAAGCCACGGTCATGACTAGAATTACGTCCAGAAATCAAGCACGGACCAGGATAAAGACCTGCAATAATGCCAATGCATCCAACAAAAAACATGTAGGTACGCTCAGAAATCTAGCACAAACCATGAACCTGTGCGTTTAGCCAAGACTCGGAAAGAACTAGAGCCTAGTCTACAGCTCATGTCAAGAGTCTGTATTTCAACCATGCCACACTCGGTAATACGGCAACTGTCATCTAGTAAAATAGAAAAACACGAAGCTCTCATGGAAATATGGTAGCGGCTTACATGCAGTACGCATTCACCGAATTAGAACACCACAGAAACAAACAAAACAAATTTACACCGCTAAACCGAGCGATATAGGTTTAAGTTGCAGTCTTGGATTCGACAGCAGCCACCCAGTCAAAAAAGTACACGAGGAAGGCTGCACAGCACGTGCTGAGTTAAATGGTTTCAGCTTCTGATCTGAGCAAAAGCTGGCGTGAGAGCTCATGGAGACTGAGATGCAGGGTCTGGCTTTTGCCTAAAAGCTGGGATGAACCAGAATTCTGCTCGTTTTATTGCGAAAGAAGCAACGGTACAACGGGATCCTGGTTTTGCATATTTACCGATATCACAAAGGAACACAAGATCTAGGGCGCGCGCTCGTCAAATATCCGATGGAAAATAGCATCCCGGATTCCTTTTGTGCGAAAAACAATCACGACACGGGATTCAAGCATCCGGGATCCACGAGAGAAGCAGTCAGGCCGGTGCCTGGGGACTGGGACAGGTACACCATGTCTCCCCGGCGGAGGCCGGTATGATGAGGAGAGGAAGTGAGGCAGCGCTCTCCCTCGGACCCACCCGGCAGCGGGTGGGCCGGAACGGCGGCAGTGTGATGGGGAGAGGGAGTGAGGCAGCGCTCTCCCTCGGACCCACCCGGCAGCGGGTGGGCCGGAAACGGCGGCAGTGTGACGGGGAGAGAGAGGGAGGCGGCGCCCTCCCCGGCGGCGGGTGGGGCACAGACATTGTGGTCAGTGTGACGGGGAGAGGGAGGGAGGCGACGCCCTCCCCGGCGGCGGGTGGGGCGCAGACATGGTGGTCAGTGTGACGGGGGGAGGGAGAGAGGGGGTACTCTCTCAGGCGGCGGGTGGGGCACAGACATCGTGGTCAGTGTGACGGGGGGAGGGAGGGAGGAGGTACCCTTTCAGGCGGCGGGTGGGACACAGACATCGTGGTCAGTGTGACGGGGAGAGGGAGGGTGGCGACACCCTCCCCGGCGGTTGATGGGGCACAGACATAGTGACCAGTGTGATGGGGAGAGGGAGGGAGGCGGCGTCCTCCCCTGCAGCGGGTGAGGCGCAGACAAAGTGACCAGTGTGATGGGGAGATGGAGGTAGGCGACACTCTCCCCGGCCGTTGATGGGGCACAGACATGGTGGCCAGTACGACGGGGAGAGGGAGGGAGGCGGCGCCCTCCCTGGCGGCGGGTGAGGGGCAGACATAGTGACCAGTGTGACGGGGAGAGGGAGGGAGGCGGCGCCCTCCCCGGCGGCGGGTGAGGGGCAGACATAGTGACCAGTGTGACGGGGAGAGGGAGGGAGGCGGCGCCCTCCCCGGCGGCGGGTGAGGGGCAGACATAGTGACCAGTGTGACGGGGAGAGGGAGGGAGGCGACGCCCTCCCCGGCGGCGGGTGAGGGGCAGACATAGTGACCAGTGTGACGGGGAGAGGGAGGGAGGCGGCGTCCTCCCCTGCAGCGGGTGAGGCGGGCCGACATACCAGCATCCCCGCAGGGTCGGGGTCATGTGGCTCAGCGCCGCGGCACGGCCGTCAACAGCCTGTCAGCCCGCGGCCGTTGTCACAGCACAAGCCCAGTCAGGTCCGCCAGCCCGTCAGTGTACAACCTGCTCATGTGCGCGGACATGACGCGAATACAGCGAGCGCGGCGCCTGGCGGAGAGCCATGCAGGCACCAGATGCGGGCCAGCTCGGCTCACGGTCGGCCGGGCGTAAGCCGGGCTAATGCCCCGAGCTCAGCTGCGGCTCACGGACACCCATTCGCTCCCCGCCACGCCGCCGCCGCTTGACAGCGGCCTCCGGGAAGCGTCGACTGGCCGGCGCGGCCGCGCTGACCGGGCGTGACCCGCCCTACAACAGGGCCGCCAGCGCCGGCCGCCGGCTGACAGTTCCCGGGAGCCGGGCCGACCGCCGAGCGACAGCCGACGGCCGGCCGCCGAGAACGCAGCGGTCGCGCCGGCGGCCTGACAGAGCGCCGCCGCGGCCTGACAGAGCGCCGCCGCGGCCTGACAGGGCGCCGCCGCGGCCTGACAGAGCGCCGCCGTGGCCTGACGGGGCGCCGCCGCGGCCTGACAGAGCGCCGCCACGGCCTGACGGGGCGCCGCCGCGGCCTGACGGGGCGCCGCCACGGCCGTCCGTCCCGACCGTGCGCCGGCCACCAGTCCCGCGCACGCGGGCACACCGGTCCGCCGGCCCGGACCGACCCGGCGTCGCGTACCTTCAGGTCGCAGGTGGTGTTCAGCAGCAGGTTGCTCGGCTTCAGGTCCCGGTGTAGCACGTTCGCGGAGTGGATGTACTTGAGCCCCCGCAGAATTTGGTACAGGAAGTAGCAGATGTGGTCGTTACTCAGCTTCTGGAAGGGCGTAGACGCTTGTGGGCACACGCCGACCGATTCGCCCCAGCCTCCATGAGTTGCTGCGGCACCTGCCAGCCTAACGTCCTCACCACAACGCACAATCCTGCCCAACAGGAGATATATGCCATTTGTAGCGCATTGCGAGCCAAAGGATGGTCGCTAACAACTTATTTGCTGCTTTACAACGCGATTTTACTACAGGCGCAGCGCAAACATATAGTTAACGAGCACCCGGGCCATTCCAGCATCAAAAGCCCGCTATTCGCGCAAACCTTCACAACAATCGTCAAAAGCGAGTCAGGCCCAAGGCGCCGGGCCAACCGGTACGGAAACTCATTGCTCTGAGTCGGATGAGCGCCACTGGAAGCAAAGACATCGGCAATCAAACAACGCCAGCGCCAAATCAAGCCGGCCGTCAACAGAGGGCGCCGCCGACAGACGAGAACAGAATTACACGACGGGCTGGCAGTACGGCGGAGAGCGGAGCCGCCGACCGCCAGGGACAGACGGCCCGGTCGACCGCCGCCCGTACCGACAGACAGCCCGGTCGGCCGCCAGGGTCGACCGCCGCCCGTACCGACAGACGGCCCGGCCAGCCGCCAAGAGCAGATAGCCCGGTCGTCCGCCGCCAGCACTGACAGACGGCCCGGCCGGCCGAGGCAGCATCGACAGACGGCCCGGCCGGCCGCCAGGGGCAGACGGCCCGGTCGACCGCCGCCCGTACCGACAGACGGCCCGGCCAGCCGCCAAGAGCAGACAGCCCGGTCGTCCGCCGCCAGCACCGACAGACGGCCCGGCCGGCCGGCAGCACCGACAGACGGCCCGGCCGGCCGCCAGGGGCAGACGGCCCGGTCGACCGCCGCCCGTACCGACAGACGGCCCGGCCAGCCGCCAAGAGCAGACAGCCCGGTCGTCCGCCGCCGCAGCACTGACAGACGGCCCGACCGGCCGAGGCAGCACCGACAGACGGCCCGGTCGGCCGCCAGGGGCAGACGGCCCGGTCGACCGCCGCCCGTACCGACAGACGGCCCGGCCAGCCGCCAAGAGCAGACAGCCCGGCCGTCCGCCGCCAGCACCGACAGACGGCCCGGCCGGCCGAGGCAGCACCGACAGACGGCCCGGCCGGCCGCCAGGGGCAGACGGCCCGGTCGACCGCCGTCCGTACCGACAGACCAGCCGCCAAGAGCAGACAGCCCGGCCGTCCGCCGCCAGCACCAACAGACGGCCCGGCCGGCCGAGGCAGCACCGACAGACGGCCCGGCCGGCCGAGGTGCTCACCGACAGACGGCCTGGCCGGCCGAGGCAGCACCGACAGACGGCCCGGCCGGCCGAGGCAGCACCGACAGTTGGCCCAGCCGCCGCCAGCACCGACAGCCCAGCCCAGCCCCCGTCATCCCACCTGTGTCTTGAGCAGCTTGTAGAGGTCCGTCTCCATGAGGCACTGCACGATGTACACATCCTTCATGTTCTCGATCGTCGGCGTGCGGATAATGTCGCGGATGTCGATCACCTAAGGGTGACACGGGCGTCACCAATCCGTCACGCGTCACGCACGGACGTCACGCGCCGCATCACACACGAGTGAACACCACACGTCGTTGGCGCCAGTCACGACACGGATGCACATGACACGCCGTCACGCAAGCGTTCATATATGCCGGCATCACACATCTGACACCGGTGACAATCAGTCATCGAAATACACGTGAGCCAGGTGTCGCAGACATACGCACAAGTCCCTTCGATGGGACTCTCCCGTATTTGTTTCCTCTCAGAGTGAATCTGCCTACCACGCCTCCACACCGACTCCGTTCAGAACTTCCCCAAAGTCAATGCCCTGTTTGAAGAGGTGTATGTATGTGTGTATACTTGCATACATTTATGTTTGTTTGCATGCATACACACATGCCTACATATTTGAATGTATGCACGTATGTATTGTTCTCTTCAGGGTCCATCGTCTCACTTGCATACACTGCGTCATTTGCACGTCAAAAACGCCCACTTAAAGCACAAACATTCACACCATGGAATCACACGAAGGCGAATTCCCAACCTTATTAACAAACGCTCTGGATTTCCCTCCGCTCCACCGCCGCGTCACCACCCCTTACACCACGTGACTTGGTCATTCGTGGTATTTCTGGTAGCCGCGGCCCGGCCGGGACGACATCCTGGATGCCTGGAACCGGCATCGGGGGTGTGGAGCGCCGAGCCGTCCGCGGCCCAAACTCCGCCTCAGCCGACCCCACGCGCGCGCTTCAAACAGCGATTACAGGCAATGCGGACCGAACTTCAAGCATCGCGTTATGGATCCATCGCTGATTTCGCAATGCGACCATTTTGCGGAGAGCCGTTCGAGGTCTCCGGTGGCTGGAGAGGCCCGGTTTGCGTACAGTAGTCATTTCCCCAGCGGCGGAACCAATTAGCTTTCGCACCTGTTTTTGTTGAGTCAGTGCGCTGGAAGTCATTGCGTCGAGAACCATTGCGCCGTCACGAGAAAAACCAGGAGGTGAATCACTATTTTTAGAATTCGGCCAGGAAACCTCGCCTTGTGATGTTTTGTGCGGCGCGCTCGCATCTCTGCACCAGCCCGTCTGCTTCTCCCCACCCAAACAATGACCAGTGTCGTTAGTTCCAATTCTTGGCGCATGCCACTGGTGCAGCCGCACCGCGTTCCGTTTTACTGTCGGGATCGAGAGAAAGCAGCGTGAGTGTCAGCCAGCGCGACGCCGGTTCTGGTGGCCTTCGCTTGCAAGCAGCTGTTGTGACTGCACGGACGAGACGACACCGTTCATTCGGTCTCTGTTGGAGGCTGCATCCCAGCGGGATCATCCGGCTTTGTGCTGTGAATAATTTGGCTGTCATCTGCACCGCTGGTGAGTTTATCAAAGCCAGCCCACGTCAAAGTCAGAGTTAAGGTGTGAATCTTGGAATCGTGGTGGTCTCGTACTTGAATGCTACGCTGCAGCGTACGCTGGCAGTTCTCCCGGACACCTCACTTTAACAAAATACATTTTTCCTACCGTCGAATTCCGGGCATGGCAAGTGACGAACGAATCCATACGCGTAGAAACAGGGGAGGACCAAGACACCGCGGCCCTTTCACATTTTGTGAAAGTTTTGCCCTAGGGATGCGGTGATGCAAGGAGAAAGCCGACTTAAAAAGTGAGTCCCCCACACTTTTTGGGCGTTCCTACGTTTCTGTCGGGAGCTCTTCAGCTATTATCATTACGGTTAATTTACATCAGTTCGATCTTCCCTAGTTTCTCCATGGTGCTTATTCTGCCTCCTTTACGAAACAGAACGCGCTGTTGAATCAGGATGTTTTCCAACAACCTCAGTGCACGGCAAAGTACAACCCGCAATACCATTTACTTGAACTGCCAAGCATGCGTGCTGGGATTGCCGTACGGCACTCTACACCTGGGAAACCGCTCGACGACTGAAGTCATACGCCGACTCATTCAAGAGGGCGCCGAAGTTCATGCAGCTCGCCGATGAGCCGGCACAATGGCCGGGCTCGGCTCCCTGCTATTCTATCGGCATGTGCTCGCTAACCTTGGCTTACCAACATGGCTACGCCACAAGCCAAACATATCACCCTTACAAAAGTCGGGCTGCAACAACGCACCTTTGGGTAAACCGTTCGTATTTCATCGTACCAGTGCGACTGAACCTGCCGAGCGAAGGAGCGGGCGAGCGGATGAGGCGGAGACGGACAGGGCGGGCAGGGACCGGGCGGCGGCAGGAGTCCGTGTGACGCGGGCAGCGTCGCGCCGCTATCTGTCCGGGGGTGATAGGCGTGCCGCCGCCGCCGCCGCTGTCCGTCAGGACAGCCAGCCCGACACCACTCACGTTCTCGTGCTTGAACCGCGTCAGGATCTTGATCTCGCGCAGCGTGCGCTGGCAGTACGTCTGGTGTTCGAACGGCGAGATCTTCTTGATCGCCACCTTGGTGGACGTTTGATTGTCATTGGCAGACCTGGAACAGGGTTCACAGCGAGTTGGCAGCTGTCACAAACGTCAAACAAACAGAGCACCTAGAGCAAACGGTGGCGCCCTTACGCCGGGCGCTGATTTTTCGATGGGGTTCCACGGCTCTACTATGATGACTGGATTCTTTGGTTTAGGGGAACTCCTTTGGGGGAACATGCCACCATAAACCAGCAACAGCCAATACGTCATCCATAAAACGATCACGAAAAACGTTAAACAATACCACACACTCAACCAGAACATAAAGCAATCCGCAGGCTCCACCTCACAGGATATGTTGAGACCTTGATTTGAAACGGACAAGCAGAGCTTCTTAGAACGGAACATCAATGACAACAAGAGAGCATTGCGTCGATAACAAGAACCCCAAAACAATGCTTAAATTGCTTATAACCGTGCCTCATAAGGACACGCGTCCACCGCCAGCTCGATTTCGCTTAAGATTCTTGCCAACGTTCTACGAAGAAACAGAAACGTACGGTGCAGATACAGTCGCACATCACGACAAAGAAAACGCCCGCTGAAATAGCAATCCGATTTACGACACCAGCCAATGCTATCTGTATCGTGGATAAAACCGGACAGGGCGTGTGTTTTGCACTCTGGCCCCAACCGGACGTCCTAGCTACACGTCAGGAGGAAGCGGTGACGTAAAAGCGTGCACGGCGGCCGGGAAGCACTGCGTCACACTGCGGCCCGCGCGAGCTCTCGACCCCACCTACCGGCAAGCCGACACATGGACGGACACGAGGTTTGACTGTCAGACGGCTGACACAATGTGTGGCTCCAAGGGCTCTACGTCGGCGGCTTTTGCAAGAAAATGTTCCACGTTCTTAAGGGCCAGTCAGAAAAGGACAACACGCGATAAAGTAGTGTGCACCACACGTATTCACGCCGTTTTTATCAACCGAAAAGTCTTCAATAGTACCATAATCTGTGGAATAGAGAAGGTTCCATTGCGTTGCGTCCAACCGCGCCCAGCGTCCTCTCCATACAATCGACGATCGGCGAAGGCGCTCGGCGGCCGGGCCGTTCGTGCGTCATTCCTGATCAAGTGACCGGTATAAATAGGCTGGTATGGGGTGGCGCGGCACACGAATAGCGTTATGGGTCAGTAATTGGAACACTTTTAGTCTTTGAAAGGTTGTGGCTGTGAATAGCTCCATGTAAATTCAAGCTGCCCATCTCAGTCAAAAGCGCCCACGACGGCGAACCATTCTCTTTCATCTCATGTTTCCTGCGCCTTCTGACTTTTCTGCGCAAGTCTGAGGCTACTCGAGGATGACAACAGACAACAAAAGCCTAAGCTGAGCAGGACGCACGCGCCATGGCAAGCTCGGCTGTGACGTCAGTACTGCGACGGACTAAGATCCACACCACCCGCGAGCGGACGTTCCCGCCCCGCACAACTACATGCCGCGAGCGTCCGGCCGCCCCGACAGCGACGCCGGCCTGTACCGAGCACCGACCGCCCAGCGGCGGGCGCGGCCGGCACGCGCCGGCCCGGCTGCCCAGCGCGGCCGCGCCGGCTCCGGCCAGTACGCGGAAGCGAGCGGCGGCCGCTATCGGTGCCGGCCCGGGCCGCTCCCGGCGCGCGCCGACGCCGCCCTGTGCAGCGGCCGCCGCGCCCCCGCAGCGGGTGGCCCGGGCCCGAGCCGCGCGGCGCCGCCGACCTCTCCGGGACCGCCGCCGTCCCGCTGGCCGCGGAGCACGCGCCGAGCGAGCAGCGACACCACACCCGTCCACCACTGAACGGTCCCGGTCGCGCCCGACCCGCTGTTGGTTCAGAGGGATACCGACCAGCCGCCAGTTTGCGGCCCTTCTCGCCGGCGGCGCCAGCCCACGGCGACCGGGCGGGGGTGGTGTGCCAAGATTGGCGCAACTGATATGGAAACTACGCAGAGCAGCCTGGGTTAGAACCGCGCCACCACCCGGGCTGGCAGGCGGAGTGGCGCGCATCACGGCCGGCTCTGTGGCTCCCCCGACCCACCGCGCCAGCTGAACGCTGCAGGGAGCGCGCCCAGCCGCCGCACGGGGGCGCCGCGGCGGCGGACTGGATAGGACCGCGGTGCGACTGCCTGGCGGTGCGCCGCAGCAGCCACGGCTGGACCGGGGCGACCGCTGGAGCCGCTGACCTGACCACTGGCCGCACCCGGTGGCCGATCAGCGGCACAGAGAGCGGCGCTGCCATGCTCACCAGCACACACTGAAGATGAACACACCGCATGTGCTATGTACGCAAACTGTACACAATCCAAATTATTTTCGGAGCAGATTCGGATGAGAACCCAGCAGGGGCACTGAACAACGGAACCGGTTTCATCTCGGAGACAATAGCAGTATTCTTGGCGTGGTATTAACCAGTCGCCGCAGCAGGGTAAAGCAAAGCTAGTGGATGGCATTGGAGGTAGACAGGGCGGTAAGGCGCCCCAAATGCATTGATAACGTGCGCTTGCAGACAGCAGGGACCAAACCAATGGCGCTGATACCTCGGGGGAGGGAAATTAAATGCTGAGGCTGAAAACCATTGGGGGGGGGGGGGGGGGGGCAGCAACTGGACGATAACGAAAAGAAACACATGCAGGGAATCTCACAATGCTTTCCAAGACAGATCGGGCGAAAATGCCGTAGGCTGCAACGGGCAAACAGTAACGCGCTGCGTGTTGCCAGCTGAGCAAAACTTCGGGGAATGAAACCACAAACTTCAAGAGGTATAACTCGACACTTTGGAAATACATCATGTGCGCTCCTTTCGTCCAAGCTTAAACAGCTGCCTAACGAAAACGGGAATAATCCGATCCGACTTTAAAGAGTGAACCACAGGCGATCATGATGATGACCAATCCCTGCACACATGACCTACACCATAGATAGCTTGGTAATGCTGTTGGTGTCACGTCAGACCAATACAAATACCGTTCACGAGTTTAAGTAAATAATGCTGTTAAAAACTTACCATAGTACATTCATACCAACAAGTGCTGCACAAATGTTTTGGTTGTTCTCAAATTTCAACTCACCATTCTGATCTCTTACATTCAAGCTTACTTTGGTGCAGCAAAAGCCCAAACAGGTGATTTTGCAAACTTATGACCCTAGTGCATAGCAACATGCTAATATTCAATCATCTTCATGTAATCTAAATTATCTGCAAAGGACACCAGAACTCAAGAAAACAACTACAACACACCCTCCGGAAACCGCAGAGCCTGTCATAGAATTGCAGCCACATTACAAAAATTATCTTCTGTTGTCACCAGAATGTTACCAATGACACCTACCCAGACATCACAGAGCATACTCTAGCTTCACATCAATGTGTTACTGATCTACCTGGATGCCGCCAGCATGCATGGAAATATTGTCTCTTTCTAGTTGACTGGCACTTTTGCAATTAGGATAAACAATAAATTATGCATCAAAACATCATCTATTTTAAGTACTACCAATTTCTGGGAGCAAGAGCTGATAAGTGAGCACTGGCCACTTCAGTAAAAGTCGGGGATGCTGGTAAGAGAGAAGGTCAGGACACCTTGCAAACCTGCATTTCTCTGCATAAGGGGCATAGACAGCTTATCCAGGTATATTATGATGAGCGCTCATTGAGCTTCAACCCTTCCCTCTCAGCACACATGTTGTGTAACTTTTTAGTGAGTACCTATTAACATTTGGGCACACTTACATGCATTGTCCCAGTAGCCCTTAGCTTCATATGCTTCCATCTAACCACTTAAAGGGACCACAAATGTCCACATAAATGTTCCCTTGGCCCAGTACATTTTTATGGTTATTGATGCTGCTTGATGCACAGTAATGTTGTGACCGCGCGCGGTAATGGCGCCGGTGTCGCGGTTGCTGTGTGTGCGGCGCTCGGGAGCTCGCCATCGTAATCATAAAAAATTTGGTCAGGGTGTACTTTCCTACCTAACGTTAGAAAAAATCATTGTACACCATTTGTCGTGTTTAAGGCAGGACATATCGTAAATAATCTCAAAACAGGTAGAATCATGCTCCTACCTTCAAATTTCAATAACTTCGATGGCGGGCCCCCGAGCGCCGCGCGCACCGCACCGCCTGGACTCCCCAGCGCCGTTTCTGCGTTGCCGTTGCGTAAATACAGTATTTCTGCTTACCAAGAACTCTAAAAATGTACGGGACCAAAGTAAATCATCCGTCGTGTTTAAGGCAGGACATATCGTAAATAATCACAAAACAGGTAGATTCATAATCTTACCTTCAATTTTTTATAATTACGATGGCGAGCTCCCGAGCGCCGCACACACACAGCACCCGCGACACCGGCGCCATTACTGCGCGGGTCACATTACTGTGCATCAAGCAGCATCAAGAACCATAAAAATGTACCGGGCCAAGGTAACAAGAATCCATGAAATTTGATCCTCGACGCCAACGGGACCATGGGTTGCAGGGGGGTTGGGTGGGGAATGTAAAGCAAAATGAGAACATGACAGCTAAATAAAAGCTCACTATATGGCACCTATATATGGCATGGAACATGGACGCCAATGGGATGCTGGGTTGAAGGGGATATAGGGTGGGGAGGTTAGGTTAGGTTAGGTTAGGTTAGGTTAGGTTAGCTTAGCTTAGCTAAGCCTAGGTTCTGGTCTATTAGCTTATATCTAAAGCTCAGGTTAGGTAGGTTAGTTAGGTTAGGTTAGGTAGGCTAGATTAGCTTAGCTTAGCTATGGGATTGCCGGGTTGGAAGGGGATGTAGGGTGGGGAGGTTATGT
Source organism: Pollicipes pollicipes (assembly GCF_011947565.3). Classification (NCBI taxonomy): domain Eukaryota; kingdom Metazoa; phylum Arthropoda; class Thecostraca; order Pollicipedomorpha; family Pollicipedidae; genus Pollicipes; species Pollicipes pollicipes. The sequence goes on along the minus strand of NW_023597034.1, from coordinate 25,665,673 downwards.
TAGGTTAGGTTAGGTTAGGTTAAGTTATAGGTTAGGTTAGGTTAGTAGGTTTAGGTTAGGTAGTTAGGTCGGTTAGGTTAGGTTAGGTTCGGTTAGGTTAGGTTATGTTAGGTTCGGTGAGGGTAGTTTAGCTTATCTAAGCTTAGTTCTGGTCTATTCTCAGGTTATGTTAGGTTAGTTAGGTTAGGTTAGGTTAGGTCAGGTCAGGCTAGCTTATCTTAGCTTAGGGTTTAGGTTAGGTTAGTTAGGTTAGGTTAGTTTTTAGGTTAGGTTAGGTTAGGTTTTGGTTAGGTTAGGCAGTTTGGGATATGTCTGGGACTATTCTGCCTGTGTGTTTCATAAATGTACCTAAACTCGATAAGAAACGATTTTGGTTGCTTTATTATTGTTACCTTGGTCCCGTACATGTTTTATGGTTCTTGATAAGCAGAAATATTGTGCTTTCGCAACAACGCAGAAACGGCGCTTGGGAGTCGAGGCGGTGCGATGCGGTGCGTGCGGCGCTCGGGAACTCGCTATCGTATTTATTAAAATTCGAGGGTAGGAGCATGATTCTTTCTGTTTTGAAATTATTTACGATATGTTCCGCCTTAAACACGGCGAATAGTTTACCTTGGTCCCGTACATTTTGTAAGTTCTTGGCAAGCAGAAATATTGTATTTACGCAACGGCAACGCAGAAACGGCGCTGGGGAGTCCAGGCGGTGCGGTGCGCGCGGCGCTCGGGAGCCCGCCATCAAAGTTATTGAAATTCGAAGGTAGGTGCATGATTCTACCTGTTTTGAGATTATTTACGATTTGTGCCGCCTTAAACACGACAAATGGTGTGCAATGATTTTTTCTAATGTTAGGTAGGAAAGTGCACCTACACCAAAAATTTGAAGGTAAGAGCATGAATCTACCTGTTTTGTGATTATTTATAATATGCCTGGCCTTAAACACAATGAATGGTGTACAATTTTTTTCTAATGTTAGGCAGGAAAGTACACCTTGACCGAGCGGTGTATATATACAGCTTTATAGCAGAGGTGTACTGCATAAAGTTGCATGCACATATACTACACTTCATCACAATCATCCCCCAAAATACAATCTATTGACCACATATCAAGTTACAAAATTATTTTACATGCATAAACAAAATACCAGTAACTTTTACCAAACATGCAGCCCTTTCACAACACTGATACACTGAACCTGCAACATACATCCACCAAACTTAGACAAGGTCAAACTGTGCTAAATTTTCTGATCCTTTTTGGTTGTTGCAGGGCTACTACTATCACCATTGGTTGTTGCAGGGCTGCTATTATCCTAACATATTTGGTGTGGCATATTGTTGGGGTTTGACTGAGATGCAGATAATTTGTGTGTCCATAATGTTTTAACCACTCAGTGACTGAAACATGATCAGTGTCTGAAATCCCCATGGTGATGGTTGATGGTCTTCTCAGATATTCAATATAATACAAATACATTGACTTAAAAATGAAAACCATGATTTGAGGCCTATTTCAATTGATTCAAAACCATGGTCAGAATAAGCCAAGCCAATGAGGAAAATAAACCATTGATATTAATTCTAGTTTGGCTGAAAAAGGTTTGAATGGCCTTGATTTTGCTCTCAATTTCATTGACTCAGAAACAATTTATTTGTTAGTTACATCGAACACAACTACAGCAGTAGCCTACCAGCCCAAAACGGGAATTTTAAAAAGCCAATGCCAGAGAGAACCTACTATCCTGCTCAATTTGAACTGCAATTATGCTGCGTTATCCCCGGAGCGCGTTCACCGCTCAAAAAATAATGCAAAAGTACTGGGGAAGGCGACCCAAAGCACGCTTAATACTCACACAACCATTCCATAGGCGCCTTCTCCAATGTACGACAAGTTGGCATATCTGGGTCCGACGGCAAATACTTGGCCCTTGACAGTTTCGGTCGCACGGTCCCCATCACCCGAATCCGCCATCTTCAACACGGGAGCGGCCGGCCTTGACTGCGGGCCGCGTCACCCGACGGTGTTCGGCGGGCTTCTCCGTGCTCGCGCTCGGCCTTCGGCCACCCTTCCCCCGTGACGAACGTGCGTTCGCCAAGTAACGGTATTGGCACTTACGTTTAAGAACGCAACGTCATAATGACATACGGCATGCTCGGAGACAAGTATTTAGCTATATATTCGCTGTATTGCATTACTAAGGAAATCTAAATACGTTAATTATTATGAACCTGACATCTTTGATCACTTAAGTCATCTCATACGTAATGATTGGATGGGAGCCGCTGCTAGTCGCTCCAATAACTGACTGACAACTTTTTATAGCTTAAATCAAAATACCAGTTTGATAGTCATTGCAATACCAGCACCAATAGTATACTACCTAGATACCAGCGATTAAGGTTTAGTACCAGTCATAAGACTCAAGTCCGGAAATGGAGAAGTGGGAACATGTAACATCAAGAAATCGGCCAGGCCGTTGACGTCATGTGTTTGCACTTACCAATGGGTATGGTTTCTGGAGTATAAATCGAGATCCCTTTCAGATCAGTTTAGTTCTGATGATCACATTTTTTGAGGCTCAGGATGGACCCAAAATGCTCTTAGGGTCTTTGCAAGAAGTGAGTTTCTACTTGCTCAGAGCAAAAGGATCATAAACCTGACGTCATCATTTCTTGGTTATCCGAATTGAATGGCCTTATCTCTTGCCGTCGCCCTTGCTGTCGGTGAAATAAACTGTACGATATTGTGCGATTGCTGAAAAAGGTCTGCGCGTGGGCGGATCCGGCGAACGATCCGCTTGCAAGTGGGGGTGGGCGGTGGCCGCTGCGTCGTGTGCGGGTCACTGCTTGGTGGGGCCTGGCGTTGGGACACCCGCATCGCGAGAGGCGCGGAGTGGAGACGATACGTAACCGGTAAGATACCTGACTGATGGGAAGCGGGGACGTGCATGAAGTGATTATATAGTGACTACGGAAAGGCGAGCGTCCCGTAGGCCCCAAGAAACCACTGGGTTTGAGGTATGGCGGATTGGTTTCTGCTTATCAGGTGCTTAGTTTGCCTTTCAGTTGCGGGCGGGGCATTGGAGCCCCCAAATTTGATAGTAAACTGTGTCCAATCTGGTGGGATGCTGCTTTTTTGTCAGATTTTGGAGGACAGGTAGGTTGTGTCATTTTCCACTGTCAAGCCTCTAAACTCATCTTATGAAACTACACCCCTGCTGCTTATCCAAAGCATTTTCAGAATGTCATCAGGTGTTATTCAACTGTATATTTTATACTCGTTTAGATGAATTAGGTATTTTAAACCAGGAAGAGTCAATCATGATAATGTCTCATGACATCACCTTTCAGCTTCATCTAGCACTGTGTTCAAAATAAAGCCACAGGTGCCCAAGCACATATGAAGGTGATGGTTGCCAAGTTTCAAGTGCAGAAATGTTGCTGTGAAGACACAGTAGATGGATCCTTTTCTGATGGGTAGCAAGGGAAAACCTGTCAGGCTTCTCAACCAAGAGCTTTACACTATATAGGTACCTGGTGATTTTACAGACATTTCATGCAAACTTGCAGGAGATTGAAAGAAATTTGACATTGGGCCTCTCTGATAACATTTTGTGTTTGTGACTGATTGCAGGCACAATTGGCACAGGCTACCTGCAGTAGCACATAGTGGGCCCAATTTGAGACATCTAGTGTTGACATCAGTCACTTGCACATGGTGCATCAAAGTATAAAGATGGGATACAATTGAGGAAAGAGCTCTAATGTTTGGAAAAGTTAACATCTATTGATAGTGATGCATGTAAAAAATCAATATCAAAGCCAGACTGCAAAAGCAAAGATAATAGAGCATGTCTTGCCAGCAGCAAAGTCTGTATTGCAATCAACAGGCACTATGGTGATCCAAGTCCTCAGAGTTCTGTTGGCTCCAATTTCAGTACATAGTTAGCTAATGCCTGTATGAACTGTGATGTTGCAAATATAATATAAAGGCAAAACTATGCAGTAACACTTCTGAAAATTTAGCATGAGCACTCTGAACCAATGTCAGGTAGACATCCACACAGTTGTTTTTTTGTACCAGCAACAAGAAGGGTTTAGCCATTTCACCCCTTGGAGCATTTGTTTGTCACTGTGCCAATGTGGCCTGGAGTGGCATGCAACCCAGGATTATTACATCATTGAGTGGTGAACAAAGAAACACAGGTCCCTGAAGGATAGCCCACTGCTAGCCAAGCTCCTGGGAGGATAGCCCACCTCTGGCTCAGGTTCTGGGAGGAAAGCTCACTGTTAACTAAGGTTCTAGGAGCATAGCCCACTGCTAGCCAAGGTCATGGGAGGATAGCCCACTGCTAGCCAAGGTTCTTGGAGGATAGCCCATCTCTAGCCAAGGTTGTGGGAGAAGAGCCCACTGCCAGCCAAGTTTCTGGGAGTATATAATAGCCCATCTCTATATATAATCTATAGTATAATAGCCCATCTCTAGCCAAGGGTTTTGGGAGGATAGCTGACTGCTAGCCAGCATCCTGGGAGGATAGCCCACTGCTAGCCAAGATTGTGAGAGGATAACCCACTGCTAGCCAAGGGTGTGGAAGGGTAGCCCACCTCTAGCCAAGGGTCTGGGAGGATAGCCAACTGCTAGCCAAGTTCCTGACAAGATAGCACACCTCTAACAAAGGTCCTAGGAGGGTAGCCCACTGCTAGCCAAGGTTCTTGGAGGATAGCCCACTACTAGTTAAGGCCCTGGAAGAATGGCCTACTGCTCACCATGCTGCATATGTTTTGCTGCAGAGCATGTGATAGTGGTCATATATATGACTTTTGTGGACAAGATGGGCCTGGCCTTCTGGGCACTGATGACTAATGCACCAAACTCCCTTGGTTGTGAATGACAAAGAAAGGAAGTGTGACCATATTGGTTGTGTACCATTGGCTTTCATGTTTATGGAGCACCAACAACCACCATGGTGATATTTGCAGCTGGGAATGAGTAGTTCTCATGAGCCCAAACCTCCGTGCTGGAGTATCCCGAAACTGTTAGGGTGACAGATGTGTCTAACTGTAACTACCAGCATGTGGGTCCAGTTCAGCAACAATGCTGTCACACTGTATGCTGCCACAGCAGATGCAGAGACCGCTCCCCACCTCCCCGCAGCAGCTGCCATTGCCAGCGAAAATGAGTGAGTCAGACAGCAGCGCGCTGCAGCTGGTGGGCATGTTCGCCCGCCGGGCCGCCGCCCTCGTCGGCATCTACGCCGTCGGCTACCTGGGCTTCTCGCCGGCCTGGTTGGTGGGCGGCGTCATCCTCTCCGTCATGCGCGAGAAGTGGAAGCGCGAGAAGAGCACCAAGCGCGAAGTGTCGCGCGCCATGGCGCTCAACAGCGAGCAGCTGACCCTGGCCAAGCTGCAGGACCTGCCGTCCTGGGTGAGCGGGATGCCGGCGGTGACGGTGGCGCCTGCAGGTGTGGCAGGGTGCCCTTCGCCACACTGTGCAGACGGTCGAGCGCCATCGACGTGCGAGCTGCGCTGATGTAGTAAGGTTACGGCCATGTCGTCGTCGCCGGGTACAGTCATCCTTGCGCCTATTGTTGCTGGCAGGCACGCGTGCGGGCTGGCAGGCACGTCATTTAGGCTTCACTTGGATGGTTTGGCTCGAACTGCCCTGGTCATCTCTGCCTTTTCAGGTATTTGACTTGCTGGTTTCGCCGACTCACGGCAGGTGTTCCTTTTCACAGGTGCACTTTCCTGACGTGGAGCGAGCCGAGTGGCTCAACAAAGTAAGCTGGGTTCCCATTCTTGTTGAACCCTGGCCGCGATGCCTCTCGGATGTAACTCCGAGCGCTTCCTGTCAAATATGAATTGCATCAGCGATGATAAAGAAACACCTTGATGCAATGCAACGTGCGTTGTTAGTGCACTTGATGATGCCATGGAGGCGGATGCTCCTCAGGTTTTTGCAGTCTTTGGTGTTGTTGCTTGCGTCATTGCCTGTGCTCTGAGAGGACAGCTTTACAAGAAGTGGTCGGAAGCAGAGCATGTTACATGACTTTAGGACAAACTCAACCCCAGCTTTGGTAGTTGAGGGAGTTGGAACCTCGCGGAAGATGTCCGGCGAAATGCCGTGCCGTCGTGTAACATTCCGTCTTTCTTTAGATGCTGAAGCAGATGTGGCCGTTTGTCGGTGACTATGTGAAGGATCTCCTGAAAACACAGTGGGAGGCAAGCCTGGCTGCCACCATGGCCGGATACAAGCTGAATAACTTTAAGTTCGAGAAGATCTTCCTAGGCGACATCGTGAGTTGAAAATGTCGCTCGACGCTGGTCCCGTTTGTCATGTCCCGCGTGCAATAAGTCGGCGCGTTGCTCAGTGTGACATTGCTGGATCGAGCAGTGTGTCATGAAATGCCAGGCGCAGCCACCGGGCAGCTGCGCACCATACATGCCCGGAAGCGGAGCTGTATTGGTGTGCGGTGTCCGGCAGCCTCCGCGCGTGGGCGGCGTCAAGGTCCCCAGTAGCGGAGCTGTATTAGTGTGCGGTGTCCGGCAGTCCCGCGCGTGGGCGGCGTCAAGGTCCCCAGTAGCGGAGCTGTATTAGTGCGCGCTGTCCGGCAGTCTCCGCGCGTGGGTGGCGTCAAGGTCCCCAATAGCGGAGCTGTATTAGTGTGCGCTGTCCGGCAGTCTCCGCGCGTGGGTGGCTTCAAGGTTCCCAGTAGCGGAGCTGTATTAGTGTGCGCTGTCCGGCAGTCTCCCTCGTGGGTGGCTTCAAGGTTCCCAGTAGCGGAGCTGTATTAGTGTGCGCTGTCCGGCAGCGTCCGTGCGTGGATGGCGTCAAGGTCCCCAGTAGCGGAGCTGTATTAGTGTGCGCTGTCCGGCAGCCTCCGCGCGTGGGCGGCGTCAAGGTCTACACGGACAACATCCAGCGTTCCGAGATGATCATGGACCTGGAGATCTTCTACGCCGGCGACTCGAGGATCGAGTGCAGCTTCAGCAGGATGTCGGCCGGCATCAAGGACTTCACGGTGCGCAACTGGTGACATCGAGGACCTGGCCATACATGCCCGAATTGGGACGAGATTGCGGAGATCGTGCATATCTGCGATGGCAGGACAGGCTTTTTGAAGCAAGTTTGATGCTCCCGCCTTGTTTGAGAATCGATAGTTGCGTGTTCTCAGCAGCACGTATTGGTCGCGTTCACGCGTGTCGTTTTGCTGCCACTGTGCATGTGATGCCCTCATCGCACGTGTGGCCTGTGGCACCCCTCCGTCTTCCACCTGATCGTGATTTTACATCGGACCGATAACACGCTGTACACTCCCCCGTGCCGTCTAACCTCACGGTTTGTCGGCCGCGACTCCTGGTGCCGTGACCTCAGCAGCCCTCTGTCTGACCCCGGACGTCACATGACCCTAGCGCCGTGGCCTCAGCTGCCTACCTGACCCCGGAGGCCATATGACCCTAGCGCCGTGGCCTCAGCTGCCTACCTGACGCCGGAGGCCATATGATCCCGGCGCCGTGACCACGCACTCCCGTTCGTGACCCCGGACGTGACATGACCCTGGTGTCGCAACCTCGACAGTTCCCTGTGTGACCCCGGACGGGACATGACCCTGGCGTCATGACCTCGATGGCCCCCTACGTGACCCCGGACGTCGCCCTCAGCTGCACGGCGTGATGAGGATCGTCTACAAGCCGCTGATCAAGACCATGCCACTGGTCGGCGGCATGCAAGTGTTCTTCCTCAACAACCCCGACATCGACTTCAACATGCTGGGCGTGGCCGACGTGCTGGACATGCCCGGCCTCAGGTGAGGCCGGCCAGAGCGCGCGGGTCAATCCTGAGGTCAACACCGGGAGGCCATTATGGGCTGTGTCGCGGCTCCCCAGATTCTGCGCCCAGACCGGGCTCGGAGATCACGGTACTCCGGTTATCCGGAGGTCGTGCGGGCCGGCTCACGGCTGTGGCAGCTCTCAGAGGTCACGGTTCTTGGGTCACTCAGAGCCGGCGCGGTCCAGGTGAAGGCCCGCCGGTGTGCGACGCGCGGCGTCGAGCCGGGTACTGAGCCACCCTCTCTGTGGCGCAGCGGTATCCTGAGGAACGTCATCCTGGACACGATCGGCGGCATGATGGTGCTGCCCAACAAGTGGCCCATCGTGCTGTCGGACCAGATCCCCACCAAGCTGGTCACGGCCTCGCAGCCCAAGGTCAGTGCCGGGGGCGGGACGGGGCGGCCCGCCGCCGGCCGGCCGGTGTGGGGCCCCACTGTCGGCGTGTTGGTGATGCATGGACTTACAAGCTGGCGGTCCACGTGTGTGTGTGTGTGTGTGTGTGTGTGTGTGTGTGTGTGTGTGTGTGTGTGTGTGTGTGTGTGTGTGTGTGTGTGCGTGTGTGTGTGCGTGCGTGCGTGCGTGCGTGCGTGCGTGCGTGCGTGCGTGCGTGCGTGCGTGCGTGCGTGCGTGCGTGCGTGCGTGCGTGCGTGCGTGCGTGCGTGCGTGCGTGCGTCTGGATTTCGTGGACGTTGGTTTCTGCATCGAGGCTGGATGACCCGTAGCCATGCGCACCATCCGGTTGCAGTGCTCGGTAACATGCCAACAGTGGCTGTGCCAAGCTGCGTTGGCGTTGTTTACCGTTCAAAGCCGGTGGCTGAATTCGCCGCGTCAGGGGAGGTGGCACCTCGCCGCGACGACAGATCTGTTTCCAGCGTTCCCGCCCGACCCGTGCGCCGCACGTCGCGAACCATTCCTCGCGTTATCGGCTCGCGAAAGCCATAAATCACCTCCACGATAGGAGGCGTCGGCTCCGCTCGCTCTGGCAGTCGACAAAGCGTTGCTGCTGCCCCCCCCCCCCCCCGCCCCCCCCCCCCGCCCCCCCCCCACCCACCCACCCACTCCGTACGTATCACGTGCCCAGTTCGGGCGTGGTGGCAATACTTAGGGCGCGCGTGCCGTCCCGTGTGGTGATGCTCTGCGCCGGCTGTGGATGGGACAGCCTCTCGGTACCGAGCTTAGATACTGATGATATGCTCAAGGTTTGGACAGGCTCTCAGCGTATCTGGAGACTGAACCCTCACACAACGCTCAGCTTAATAAAGCATCACACAACGCTCTTATCGTAATTGCACTTCTTTTAGTCGACGGTATTTCGTGATCTAGGCGCTAATCGGGTGGCCCCTGATGCTATTCTTGGACGCTATCGGTGCTATTGGTGATACGGCGATCATGCATAATTGATGGGAAGCGTGTTTTTCCACCTGGCACCAGTTCCGGCGCTGCCCCACATTCTATAGTTCACCAAACGACCAATGATTGTTTATTTTGTTTGCTGTACTCATCTCTCTCTTTGTTACTGTGTTGCCAACTGATCCAGTACCTGAGGCGCTACGAAGGAGGCCAGAAGGGCGCGCGAGCTGCCTCCGTGGAGGGCCGAGTCAGAGCGTCTCCGTGCTGCCCCCGCTCCGCTCGCCCGTCCACCGGCGCCCCAGCGTGCCCCAAACCGATCGCTGTTTATTTATACGGCATTGGGCGATTTTTACACGGCACGCCACCGTTGTCGCTAACGAGTCGGTTGCTTAGCAACAAGTGCCGCTGAGACTGCAAATAGTCAGCTGCTGGACAGGTCAGCGGCTATTATCCGCGCTGATCGAGCGGCGGCCGCCTGCCGGGCTGGCGTCGTCTGTGTGGCCGGCGCCGTTCGCGGAACGGCTCCGGTCGATAGTGGTGTTGACTCGTCTGACCAAAGTGGATGGTTCCGACGATGGTTTGCCCTGATCATCGGTAGCCCGTGAACGGAGCCGCACGCTATGCTAATGTGCAAGGTGGCCTCATTGTCCTTACCGACCACGCGACATTCAGACAGCGGCGAACGGTTTGCTTCTGCTAATGCGATGGTGTAGCCGCCTCGACGGCATTCGTGGAAGTAGGCATGGTCACAGCCTCTATGAACACGCGGCGCCGTCTGCAGCGGAACAAACAATGGCACGATACGCAAAATAAACACCTGACGTGAAACACGCGCGCCAGCTGCGGGTTAGGCCTCGCGCCGGGGACGTTAGGCAACGGACGGAGATAGGCAAAGACGCTTAACTCAGTGCCGGCCGCCCCGAACAGAGCTGACTGCGGTTGGTGGTCTCTCGTGCTGACGTGAAATGAACGGCAAGGGGTCACATAACTGTCATTTAGGGACCAAAAACTGTGTTTTCAATGTGGTATAATTTTGTTACCTTGTGCTTTGTGCCCGGAACGCTGTTGTAACTTGTCCCGAAAAACAACAAAAAAAGACAAGAAAAAAAGAAACAGCGAAGTTGGTGGACTGATTTTGAAGGAGCACATTGTGAGCAAGTTCAGCTGACTAACCTACTTACGAGCATGCATCTACTGACAATCCACGATACACACTATTCGTACGATATTGGCTAAGAAATACGTGGCCTCGCGCTTCGGGAAAGACCACACCAACACACGGCTGAACTTGCGACATGTGCCGGAACTGGCGGATCGCTGCGCAGATTCAGGAGGTGAGGTGTACTCTTGCCCATGTCCGAATCCGATGCTCCTGTACGCTCAGGACTGTATAATTTCCGCTCAGATTTACAGCTGTTCCATAACCTCGCGTTCTGTCCCAGCGACCAGTGCCACTGGCGTGCGCATGGGGTGCGCTTTCAGTAGCCGAAGGCATCCATTCCCGACGCTCACCCCTGACGCTCACCTCTGACGCTCACCCCTGACGCTCACCCCTGACGCTCACTCCTGACGCTCACCCCTGACGCTCATCCCTGACACTCGCCCCTGACGCTCACTCCTGACGCTCACTCCTGACGCTCACCCTGACGCTCACCCCTGACGCTCACTCCCTGACGCTCACCCCTGACGCTCACCCCTGACGCTCACCCCTGACGCTCACCCCTGACGCTCACCCCTGACGCTCACTCCTGACGCTCACCCCTGACGCTCACCCCTGACGCTCACTCCTGACGCTCACCCCTGACGCTCACCCCTGACGCTCACCCCTGACGCTCACTCCTGACGTTCACCCCTGACGCCCACCCCTGATACGGCCCCCCTGGGGACCGTGTCTCGTCCCCCGGGGGGCCGCCCCCCGTCTGCGCTCTGTGCGGCGGACGCTGGCCGGTGCTTCATGGGCTGCGGCAGGCGCCCGTCACCCGCCCCTGCCCCAGGGCCTGCGCCTGAGAGAGGACCGCCAGCTGATGACCTGTAACCTAGCCTGATGATCCTGCGGCCTGGTGATATGTGATATGACGACACATGACCTGATGGTTGAAAACTTGATCGGCGAGCTGATTGCCTGTGTTCGGATAGTGCGTGGCCTGATGATTCGCTGCCGACCGCGATCTGGCGATCTGTGCATCGATGACCAGTGACCTGGTGATCGGTGACCTGACCAGCCGTAACCTGCCGCAGGGCGTGCTGCGCGTGCGCCTGATCGAAGGACGCGACCTGATGAAGAAGGACCGCAACGTGTTCGGCCAGGGCAGGTCCGACCCATACGCACTCATCTACATCGGCTCCAAGCAGTTCAAGACCAAATACATCCAGGACACGGTCGACCCCGTCTGGAACTACGTGTGCGAGGTGAGGCCGTCCCTACCGCGGCCGGCCCCGGACGGCGCCGCGGTGTTCCGCTTGACCAGGACTGCGTGGGGGGGGGGGGGGCTGTGGCGCCGGCTCTGCTGGGAGGTCGCCCCTCGGCATCAGACCAGAACGCGCCACGCTGTGGAGCTTGTGAGGCGTAGGTATGTGTGGCTGTGGCGCTAGTGACTTCTACAGGTTTTGTGCTATCGCCGAATTGGATGCCCTTTTGTGCTATGGGTTTGAAAGGCAAGCTGCAGCCAACTTAAACCTATTACCGGAAGACTTCATGAAGCTTGGGGGCTGGTATTGGGCTGTGCCAACGTCCATCGGACTTCAAAATTGGGATCAACGGCTTAGATCTCAAACAGAGTGTCGTTGTCTTTACTACTAGTCTGCAGCGTAAAAACAAAATATTAACGCAACCGCGACGGTAGCAGCAACCAAGAAATACAATGCCACAAAACGTGTCTCAAATAGCCAAACGCGCAGATCTCACGGTGTCATGATGTGCAGGTTTTGATGCAAGTAAATATAAACCGCTCATTCGCACATATTTGCTGCGCGAATATAGCTTGAATGGCCAATTTGTGACCATCAAAACTCCGAAAAATTCCTAAATTAAAAAAGATGAAAAGAAAAGGTATTAAGGAACGTCCAGAATATTGCTGTTGCTGAATGTGCACAATCCATGAAAAACACGTTTAGGTGTTTGCCATTTTTGTGGATCATTTATAATGAAACTGGGACACTGTAGCCGTTTTTATTGCGTGAACCGGCTGCTGTCATCCTGACATAATTCAGATGCCAACATGCGTCATCTGAATGGATCGTTTCGAAGAAATGAGACTTGCAGTTGTGTGGCCTGCCATCCATTTCACCTAAAGTTACGGCTATTGAAAACACTTGGAATTCCACGAACTTGCTTCTCTGAACTCCCTCCTGTGGCCGCCAGGCTGCACTAGTGTCTTGCAAAGTTGATGGCGCGCATGAAGAGAATGGTTAATATATGATACCGAATTTCAAAACTCAATAGCTTGGAAGGTTCAGCCAGAAGAGATGGCGTATTTACGCTTATCTCCCCGCACAGGAAAAATATGAACACACAGACATTGGCCCGCTTTCAGTAAACTATCGTGGCTAATTTTAGGTAGCGTGACGTCATATTTGGCTCACTGCCCCACGTATAATCCAAGTGTGCGTGCGCTGATCCGTGGCTGCTCCAGGGAATGATAAAGGGCGATAAATAACACGATCCTAATCTGTTGCCTGGTTCTGGCGCCACGGTGAATTTATCCATGCTTTGTCTCATGCTTTTGAGTTGAGCCATGTGTAGCCATCTCTGAGTACTAACTGAAGTCCCGATACACAGCCTCCGTCGCCGGATTGCGAGCCGGCTGTACGGCTCATCACAAGCTTACATCTATTGGCAGCCCTGTTGTGTGCAGTGATTGCTCGTCCCGAGGCGATAACCTTTTGGCCAGTTGGGCGTGTCCCGCTGCGTGTGATGGCGTGCGCTCCCCGCCGTGCTGTCGCCGCCACCCCTCGTGCTGTGCTCTGCCGGCCTGGTGCCGCCCCTCCACCGTGTGCCCCCGGTCACCGGCGACCGTGCGTCCAGTTTGCACTGCTTGAGGCGCTGGGGCCGCGTCTCTGGCTGGAGTTCTTCGACTCAGACGACCCCGGCAACAAGGATGATAAGCTGGGCAGGTGAGTACGCCCCCGCTGCACCCGTCACCGCCGGAGCGGCGACACTGCCCCGCTGCTCACCGCTGCCCCGCTGCCCCGCTGCCCCGCTGCCCCGCTGCCCGTGCTCCCCACCGCCGGTGGAGGCCACGCTGCTGCTAACACCGCCTGCAGTAACCGCCGTCAGCAGCCGCGCCGCCGGGCCGCGCCAGGGCGCCGGCCGCGGCCGCGGCGGTGTCGGACTAACCTCGTCCGGTAACACACGAGGGCGGGCTGCGCGACCTGTGTCCTGCCGGGAGGCGCAGGCGTGACTCGGCGCTCGTGACCTCATGTGACCCCATCCCCCTCCGATGGTGTGCCGACCGCCACTCTGGGCCGCTCGGCGCCTGCCGCTCGCCGGCCCGTCCAGCGGGCGGGGCCGGCGAGCCAAACGTGCCTGACGCGCTGTCTGACCGAGGGGTGGGTGCGCGCGTGCGGCGCAGAGCACCATGGAGGACGTCAGAGGCATGCGGCTTATTGTGGACGCGTACGACCACGACATGGGCCCGGGCGAGGACGATGATCTGGGCAGGTAGGCGCGTGTGGCGGCTCTGGTGCTCGAGCCGCCCGGCACCGGGCGGCCTGGCGTTGGTTCGGAGACAGCCGGGGGCCGGTTCGGTGACAGCCGGGGGTTGGTTCGGTGACAGCCGGGGGTTGGTTCGGAGACAGCCGGGGGTTGATTCGGAGACAGCCGGGGGCCGGTTCGGTGACAGCCGGGGGTTGGTTGGGGGACATTCGGGGCACGTGGAGGGGTGCGCTCGCCTCTGAGGAGGGGTGTATTTTTAGCGTGAGCAGGCTGCGAAGACTTTTTCTGTTGAGTTTTGGATCCGGTATGTTTTGAGGGCCTCGGAGGGAGCATTTTCAGTCCTGAGTTCTTGGCTATACATACTGATCCGTGCGTTAGTTTGGGCTGTTCTGTGTTTTGACAGTATCACCGGTTACTTGCTGGGTCGTTTTTGGTTATTTGAATAGCCTGTAATGCAATGAAATAGAGTTTTTGTTTATTGGTGGCAATCTATATGTGGATTTCTGGAATTAAAGCATGCGTGTGCATTATTTCATTGGTTGGTATGATGGGATTTGCAGTACCTGCGTTGCAAAAAATATCTATGAAAAAACACCTGTAGACCTATTGTCGGTTGTCATTGTCCAACTCGTTGAATCGAACCTCTACCGCGCAGTTTTCTTGTGAACCACTCTACGAACGCTAGGCCGCTCCACATCACAACGGACGCCCAGCAGTCTGCGCTGTTCCCGGGAGTTCAGCGCATCGCTGCTGGGCTGGCCGCTGGCCGCTGGCCGCTGGCCGCCGCGCAGCCCGCCGCTGTTGCCTGGTCTGTCCCGGCGGCGCCATACCTGGCCGGCCCGGCGGCAGCCGCCTCTGTGCTCGGGCGGCCAGTGCCGCTGTAGCCGGCCGCGCCCGATCGCCGTCCCGACCGACGTCCTCTCCGGACGGGGTGGCGGCGGCGGCGGGCGCCGGTCCCACCCAGGCTGGCGTTCGGCCCCCGCCAACGCGCCGCAGCGCACAGGCGCATCGACCGCGCTCGGAGCGAGCGCACCTGCCGCTGATTGCAGCGTGCGGGCCGGGCCAGCCCCGGCGTCGTGCCGGCTCCAATCGACACCTGTGCAGACACGTGTTGATTGTTGTCACGGCGCTGCTGCGCGTGCGATGCCCCGCCACGTGCGGCACCCGGGCAGCACGTGTGTGGGTCCGTCGCGACGGCCGAGATGCCGCGTTGTCACCGCAGGTGGCGAGCGCCGGGTCTGTTGACTACAGGACGACCGAGAGGCCGCGTTGTCACCGCAGGTGGCGAGCGCTGGGTCTGTTGACTGTAGGACGACCGAGAGGCCGCGCGACAGGACGGTGGCCGTCGCCTTCTGGTTGCTTGGGTGTTGGTCCAAAGCGAGGCGCGGACTGTTACTTTCACAGCCGCCGATCGGCGGGTTCGAGTTCCGCCACCGCACTTTTTCACGGTTCGTTGCTTCGGTCAGTGTCAGCAGGGTCTCGCATTCCAGACCGATCGCGGACATTGTTTCGGCTTTTGTTGCCGTGGCAGGTGTGCTAGGCAGCACACCTGCCACGGCAACTGCCACGGCGGCTCTCTTGACTAGGCGCTCTCCGGCTGTGGTGGAGCGATAGACGGGTCACTGACCGGGCTGCCCCGTCCGACAGGCGCCGCTGCTGCGGCCGGACGGCGTCCGGGCCCGCATTGACCTGTGGGACTGGGACGCCAGTAAGCTGGACAAGGACGATTTCCTGGGCAGGTAGCCGGCAGCCGTGCCGTGCGGTGCCGTGACGTGCCGTGCCGTGCCGTGCCGTGCCGTGTCCCCCGCCTGTCTGTGTGCTCTCACCTCATCCGATGGGCTCCTGACCGCACTAGTAGCCTCCTTTCGCTTCAGGCCGGCCGCTTTACTTTCAGTTGTTAACAAGGTAACAAGGTTCGTTGTTTTCGAGCGTAACAAGGCTGTTTTACCATTGCTGCGGCGCTGCATCCGTATGTCCACTTCATTTCGACGCAAGCTCTGCTTAGTTTTGCTTGCGCTGGTCGGAAATGCTGAAAACATACATCGCTGCAAACTGGATAATTTAACAGCTCACGGTAGCTTTTGGTCATGCTGTGTCGCTGTTCAGGTCGTAGGGAAGGTGGGAGTGGGATGGCTCGGACATTGTCTGCTATCAGCCTGACTAGGCGGCCCTTTTGCGGGCAACGGCCACGTTATCATCCTCACAAAGTAACGAAATCCTCTGTTCGTCCCACTGTCGTCATGACTTCTCTCCCCCAAAAACTCCGGCCACGCCAACATCCTCACAACGTAATGAAATCTTTTGTTCATCCCACTGTCGTCATGCCCTCTTTCGCCCGAAAACTCCAAGTCATCATCATCGTCATCATCGCGGGGGTTGTTCGCGGCTTATGGGGCACGTGCCGCGGGCTGATCGTCGCGGTCACCGTGCGCCTAGCTCCGGTGCTGTCCCCGTTGGAGCGCTGGTCGTCACGGTCACCGTGCGCCTGGGTCCGGTGCTGTCCCCGTTGGAGCGCCGGTCGTCACGGTCACCGTGCGCCTGGGTCCGGTGTTGTCCCCGGTGGAGCGCCGGTCGTCACGGTCACCGTGCGCCTGGCTCCGGTGTTGTCCCCGGTGGAGCGCCGGTCTTCACGGTCACCGTGCGCCGCGCTCCGGTGCTGTCCCCGGTGGAGCGCCGGTCGTCACGGTCACCGTGCGCCTGGCTCCGGTGCTGTCCCCGGTGGAGCGCCGGTCGTCGCGGTCACCGTGCGTCTGGGTCCGGTGCTGTCCCCGGTGGAAGCGCCGGTCGTCACGGTCACCGTGCGCCTGGCTCCGGTGATGTCCCCGGTGGAGGGCCGGTCGTCACGGTCACCGTGCGCCTGGCTCCGGTGCTGTCCCCGGTGGAGCGCCGGTCGTCGCGGTCACCGTGCGCCTGGCTCCGGTGCTGTCCCCGGTGGAAGCGCCGGTTGTCGCGGTCACCGTGCGCCGGGCTCCGGTGATGTCCCCAGGTGGAGGGCCGGTCGTCACGGTCACCGTGCGCCTGGCTCCGGTGCTGTCCCCGGTGGAGGGCCGGTCGTCACGGTCACCGTGCGCCTGGGTCCGGTGATGTCCCCGGTGGAGCGCCGGTCGTCACAGTCACCGTGCGCCGCGCTCCGGTGCTGTCCCCGGTGGAGCGCCGGTCGTCACGGTCACCGTGCGCCTGGGTCCGGTGCTGTCCCCGTTGGAGCGCCGGTCGTCACGGTCACCGTGCGCCTGGGTTCGGTGCTGTCCCCGGTGGAGCGCCGGTCGTCGCGGTCACCGTGCGCCTGGGTCCGGTGCTGTCCCCGGTGGAGCGCCGGTCGTCACGGTCACCGTGCTCCGGTGTTTTCCCAAGCAGAGCGTCGAGACAGTCGAGGCCGGTCGATACCTGGCCTGCTGTTGGCCGGATGTCGCGTTGTGCTTTTTTTGCCCGGGCTGGCAGGTTATCCGTCCGACCGGCAGGCGGGCAGGCCGGCTGGCAGGAAGGTCGGCCGGCCGTCGGGGACTCGCCGTGTGTTGTCTGCCCTGTCCAGCCGGCCGCACCGGTCCCCGCGGTGGGACCGGTCCCCGTGGTGGGACCGGTCCGGCCGCTGCCACCGCGCCGGCCTGGCGCGCGGTCTGGCCAGCGCGGCCGCAGCGCCGCGTGCGCAGCTCGGCCGCAGCGACGACCGACAGCGATGCCGGTATCTCACGGGCCGGAGGGCGTACGTGAGGTGACCTCCGTGTCTCGCTCGTCCCGATCCACCACCGGGTCGGGTGGCCAGCCGCCGTGACGAAGGCCAGGCGATCCGTGTCGGACTGGGCTGCCAACACGTCACATGCGGCCCAGCAAATGGGTGGCAGCAGGCAACCCGCTCTGGGGCGTGCAAGGGTGACCCCTGGACACGTCATGCACGGGGTATCCTTTGCCTGCTAGGGGTGCAGCGTCATTAGCCTCGCCGTCTGTGCCCAGCCTGGTTAAATGTGGTTGCTGAAGTCTGGTCCGGTCGTATTGGGCCCGCTTGCCGTGGCGCTGTATTGTTAGGCAGTCTTCGGTCTGGTAAAGCCAAGTGTGACGTGGCTTGGTCTCGTGATGTGATGTGATGTGATGTGATGTGATCTGGTTGGTCTGGTCTGGTCTGGTCTGGTCTGGTCTGGTCTGATTTGATCTGGTCTGGTCTGATCTGATCTAATCTAATATGACCCGGTCTGGTCTGGTCTGTTCTGGTCCTGGTTTGGTCTGGTCTGGTCTGGTCTGGTCTGGTCTGGTCTAGCGTGTCACGCGGTATGGTTGGTTCTGGTCCTGTCTTGTTCCCAATGTCGAGGGAACAAGACATCAAGCGGGAACTAGCTCTTTTTACGCGGCAGGAGCGATGACACCGGATGAGAAACCTTACGCAGGGGCAAATGGCGGCATAGTTAAGAACATGATCGAAAAAACGCGATGGGTAGTAATTTGCCATGCGGTTCGTATTATTTGCAGCTGTGGGGAATCGTTTGTAAGTAATGTAGCTGTAAATTATTATCTGTAGCTGCAAATAGGTTACGTCTGTAGGAGAATGCTTGACGGGAGTCCCTGACGGGCGGCGTTCCTGGCGGAATGGTCCCAGGGGTTTGGCATGGCCTAATCTGGGGAGTCTGACCCACCTCGGGGCTCTGCCGGCGGGCCCCGACAAGCGTTGCCCCGGCGGTGATGTGCCTGGTCAGCGATCATGGCGCCCAGTCCGCTAAACCAGCGCAAGATGACAAAGGCTTGACAGCCGTGACAAAGGCTTCGGAAAGAAATGCGACGCCAGCGCGGTCTTTCGACACGCTCCGAGGTATTTTGTACCAACGCGTGCCGTGTGTTGTGTTGAAGCCGGCTGCCACGCGGCTGTGACCCGTGGCCGCCGCCGGCGCCGGGCAGGAGGCGTCCCCCTCAGCCGCCGCCCATCGATCGCGCGCCGCTCTGCTGCCCTGCTAACGCTTACGGCCTGCGCCCGGCTGTAACGGCGCGGGCCCGGGGCCGGGATCGCGCTGCGCTCCCCCTCCCGGCTCTGGGTTGTGGGCCGTCCCTCTTGCCGCGGGTATCGGTCTCGGCGGCTGCGCTGGCCGCTGTACGTGTCGGTGGGGGAAGCTGCTACTTGTGCACCGGCTTGGCTGCAATGTGGATCAAATAACGTGTTGTGCTTTTATGTTGTCATGCGGGTGAATGCACGTTTTTCTGCATCCGCTGGTTTATTTGGTGTTGGCGTGTACCTCCATTGCACTGTCGACTAACGTGGTGACATGGTCTTAACGTACGTCATCGACAATCAAGATGTGCGTCCCGTAAGTCAGCTGAGGTCCGAAACGCTTGCAATCTTGCGCTGGAAGCTAAAGCATTCCCTTTGCCGGCCCGTCAGCTCTCTGAATGCTCTGTGACATCGGTTTATCGCGTCGAGCCTCGGCCGACGGTCGTGTCAGAGACCCCCCGATCACGGCGCTTCCCTGCCGGCTTCAACTGCGCGTGCCAGACACCAGCCAGGCTGCGCTCCGCGGCAGCCCGTCCTCCACCGCTGACCTGGCCTAGCCTGACCTGCCGACTGTGCCTTCCGACCCGCAGATGCAGCCTGGACGTGGCGGACATCGTGGCCGCCGGCTCCCAGGACATCGTGAGTGCCGCCGAAGGCTGCCGTAGCCAAGGCCTGACGTGGGCTTTACACCTCTGACACCGGCTGTACACCTTTGGCACTGTCT
This sequence comes from Pollicipes pollicipes, assembly GCF_011947565.3. Taxonomy (NCBI): domain Eukaryota; kingdom Metazoa; phylum Arthropoda; class Thecostraca; order Pollicipedomorpha; family Pollicipedidae; genus Pollicipes; species Pollicipes pollicipes. The sequence continues at coordinate 25,646,149 of NW_023597034.1, read as the reverse complement.
GTACACCTCCGGCACCAGCTGTACACCTCTGACGCTGTCTGTACACCTCTGACACCAACTGTATACCTCTGACACCGGCTGTACACCTCTGACACCGGTTGGACACCTCTGACACCGACTGCACACGTCTGACACTGTACACCTCTGACACCGGCTGTACACATTTGGCACTGTCTGTACACCTCTGGCACCGGCTGTACACCTCTTGCACCGACTGTACACCCCTGGCACTGTCTGTATACCTCTGACACCAACTGTATACCTCTGACGCTGTCTGTACACCTCTGACACCAACTGTACACCTCTGACACCGGCTAGACACCTCTGACGCCGCGCCGCGCGCCTCTGGCGTACGGCGCGGCGCCGGGTCCAGTTCGGAACCGGCTCACAGCAGTCCTGCGTTTTCTTCTCAGTATTCTGCCCCGTGGGGTGTATGAGCTCTGTTTCTAAGTCGAACGCATGGCAAATTCGGTGGCCGGTTGAGTCCAAACACATTGTCTGCGCTTTGCAGATGCCTGTAGTGCGGGGACAATGGGACTCCCACAGCGGCCCGCGGACACGCCTGGCCCGGTGCCAAGTGCACTCATTGTTGTCTGTGTACAAAACAGGCCTGGGCTGTCTCTCGCCACCTGTTTACTGACTACCGCTTGTGTGCTCCGCTTTTTTCTTTCGCCTCTTCCATTTTTACCTGACGGAGAACGCCGCATTGTGCCATCATGTGGCTTGTGGTAGACTAAGCGGGCGTGCGCAGGGCTTGGTTTATTCACGTTTCCTGGACGACCCTCACAGGGTGGGGCTGTCCGTCCGGCGCCGGGCGAGAAGCGGGGCAGGCACAGACGTCGCACGCTTGCAGCGCGACGTGGCGATAGCGTGGACTATTCTTGGAATACTGACGCATGTCTTCGGCATGAAACCACCGGTCGATTCACGTCTGTGGCAGGGTATTCTGAAGTCAGCTCATTTTGGATCGTGACCGTCGTTAACGGCATTTAACCTCATTCAGCTCACGTTGGATATGCATACGTATATTATTTTATTATTGAGTATGCATACATATATTATTAAGTAACGTTTCATAGATCCTGCAAGCACCGTCAGATATCATAGGCACCACTAAACATGACAACAATGTACAATGGACATATCAGGCCCGTGCCAGGAGCAGATCGGTTCATTGTGAACCCAGGCCACACCAGTACGCCGCTGCAGGCTGTGTTGAGGCACCAGACACCAGGCACGGGCACCAGACACACATAGTTCTCTGCCCCACCCCGCTGGACATCTGTGACCGCCCTGCCCCACTGTTCGGAGGCTGACACTGCTCGCCGGCGGTGGGCGGTGCCTGGTGACCTCCATTCGGGCCGCCTGTGAGCCCCTGTGCCCTGCTGTGGCCTCTGTTGTGCTGACCTGAGGGTCTTGTCTTGAGAACGGTTCCGTGGGCACGTCGCTACTCTGTGTGCTCGCCTTGTGCGCGTGATGACTGGCGCCGCGTGCTGGCCTGTATACCGTGTCTGGCCGGTGTCTGTGTACACTGGGGTCATGTGCTGACGTCAGCGCGGTGTGGTGACTGGCGCCTCGTTGGCAGTGGGTGCCGCTGGAGCAGGCCCGCAGCGGTCGTATCCACCTGCAGCTGGACTGGCTGAACCTCTCCACCCGCGTGGCCGACATCAAGGAGGTGGGAATGCCGGGAGGGAGGGAGGCAGGCAGGGGACGAGGGGCAGCCAGCAGGATGGTGCACCAGACCGGGTGGGCCGGGTGCAGTTACGGGGATGAGCAGGAGGGCATCTGAAGCCAGATAAGAGCGACTACGGCATTCCGAGTTGTATTTTCTGCCCGATGCTGTACATTTCGTTTATGAATGGGTAATGGCCACAGGCAGCGGTGCCTCAGGCCACCTTGGTAATCGCCATGGGCAGCAGTGTTGCAGGCCACCTTGGCCTGTAGCGTAGGCACGTGGCTAGGCCATCATGGCCTGTAGGCACGCGGCCGTGGGTCGTTAGGCCAGCAGTCTCGGCATTGGCGAAATGTAATGAGTGAGTGGCGCGGTGGGAAGGGACACCTTTTGGCACTCCACCTACCAAATCTCGTTCAATGTTAGCGAGCTGGCGTGTCCACTGCCAGCTCGTACCTGCCCCTCAGCATCCATATGGATGGCCTGCCCGCCAACCGACGACTGAAAATAACCCCTATGACAGCGCGGAGTCGGCACGGCGCGGCGCGGCGGCAGTAACTTGTTCCCCGTTATTACCCCCTGGAGCGCCCAATTATTGCACTGGGGCATTACATTTGCGCGATCATTTATAACAAGGTTCGTTATGAAGTGTCCAAGGCTCAAGACCCAATCCCAAATGGCACGAAACTACAGGCGAAAACTCCCAAAACCGGTTGCTACCTGGCGGACCGCAAGGAGCATTCCCTTTGGGATTTTCTTATTTCTAGCAGCTGATTTGGAATGACAGGGCTTGAGCTGACCAAATTCATCACAAATCAAGAAGTGTTTCTGGAAGCGAACTATCTGCATATTAAGGTACTTTGGGGCAGTATACGCTATCCCAACCCTGAATTCACACTGCATCTCTAGTGACTGGCGTTGGGTGCAGTTCAACATTGTGGGTGGAGTCCGGCGCCGTTGTGCTTTGAAACAAACCGGCTTTACTCATCTGAAATGTTCGGCGTGCACGTGGCATGCATGTGATGAGTAAGACGTGCGGTCGCAGTTTCCATTATGAAAACGACCCGAACTGCGCCAGAGCTCCGCCGCAGGCCTGTCGCGGTCATCGATTCACGACATTCTAGTAATGGGAATAACAGGAAGTGAGACTACTGTTCAAGTTCGAACGTCTGCTATCGATCACGTGGAGCGTGTTGGGCTGGCGGCGGATCTCGGTGCGCGTCGCTCGGCCGCTGACAGACGCGACGCGTGTTTTCCAGCAACTGAACGAGATCGAGGACCTGTCGGCGTTCGACCACTCCGGCCTCAACTCGTCCGTGCTCACCGTATTCATAGACTCGGCCACCAAACTGCCGGTGAGTCGTCTGCACGACCCTCACGGCGGCGATTCCGTCTGCCCGCGGGGAGTCCGCTGCGCTCTTGTCCCGCCGTCTGTGAGCGTTGGTGCGAAACTGAGCTTTCCGTATTGTCAACAGATGGCGTCACGTGCGGCGGCTGAGCCGAATCCCCTGGTGCGCCTGACACTCGGCAGCCAGAAGGAAGAGACGAGCTGCAAGTACCGCACGCTCGACCCCGTCTGGGAAGAGGGCTTCAGCTTCCTGGTCACCAACCCGCTGACGCAGACACTGACGTTGGAGGTTTGTGTGCGCCCATGCCCGCCTCCGAACGGGGCCAGCCCAACCGCCCGGAGACCACCAGACGTCGCTGATGCCGGCGGCCTGTGTGTGGTAGAAAAGGATTTTGACATATCTGACCTATGCATTTGCCGTGAGGTGCTCGGAGAAGTGCGCAGAAGTGTGACGGCTGGGGATTCCCGCCGGACTACTTCTTCCTGACCAACCTTTTGGGCCTCAGAGTAGAACATGCCTTACGCAAGCGATTTGATCTCACTCTGTCCCTGAATCTCTGGACTGTCTTTAATAGGCCAATCTCCTGTCACAGCCGTTGCTCTATTTGTTATCTTTTCGACACCCACCAACGCGCTTATGCGTGAGACACAAAATTTCCCTCTCTCGGACCAGTTTTTTGTCTACAACTGATGCCCTATTTGCTATTTTTTTCAATACTCGCCAATCTTGATGGCTTAAGAGGTTGGACTTTCTCCCAGCACCGGATTTGTCGTACGAATATACGCCCTCACACAAAATTCGTCTCAGTTCTTGTCGGCCAGTGGCTGCACGCTTTCTGAAAATGATGAGGTTCTCGTCTGCAATGCACGTCACGTCCTTTGAGCTTCATCTCGTCTCATCCTCGCGAGGCAATGCCTTTGGGTAGGGACGTCAGAGACGCTTTATTGCCTTGGCAACGTCTCACTTCGCTTTGGCGAGATGAGCGATGGACAGGAAGGCGGCGCATGTTGTAAATTCCTCTTTCATTGACCAGGGCGGAGTGAAGCTTGCGCTCGCCCATGGCCAGTTACCGCCGACTGCAGTTTGGTTAACATCCGGCGATGGACTGACCCATGTAGCGTACGAGGATGTGCACAAAAGTAGAGTGCTCGAATGAAGGCGTCATTGGTATGCTGGTTTGCGAAACTCGTGTTCAGGACTCCGGCCCAGCTGCTCCGGAATGCGGCCTGCCAGCAGGATAGCGCCAACGGGCTGCTACACAGGACGGTAATGACGTATTGATCCGTTACTGGATGAGTCTATTTGCTTGCACGGGTGCTGACGATACGTCAGCGATTATGGGTGGGTCCGTCCCAACCACAGCACGTGAGCATCGTCTGACATATTGGATATAGGGCGTCATTTGGCTGGGTGTCGTGGCAATCTCGCTGGTGTGTTGTTATTATCGATATGAGTGGGAGTGCAGCCGTTCGTTGTTTGTCTTGATCGAAACTGGTGCGTTATTGAAAAAAAAAACATACTGACGTTTGCTACCGGATATAACGCATTGTGAAGACGGTGTCGCATGGCACGTAAACGAATCTGCAAGGACCACAGCCCGCTTTTTAACGATGTAGTCATGGCGCGACTATCAGACATCAATCAGACAAACGACGTTGAATAGCGCTTGTCATATGACATCAGCTTATCTCGCCAGCAACCTTCAGTGTTTCAAATGGCATCAGACAGTAATGGCCTAGACGTATGTTGATTTTGTACATGTTACCGAGCATGAAGATGAGTTCTGCGACCGACGCACATAATGAGACGCCCGAGCTTCAAATGTGGTCAGCGTAATCTGAAGGAAGATGCCATTACTAGTGACCTAAGAAGGTTTGGGTCGGTGGATTGTTTCGAAATGGGTAAAACTGGTATGAACACGGAGCTGAAACTAGTTTATCATGGGTTTGTTGGCTCCAAAAATGCTCGAGAAGCCTCACAGCCTTGCTTGACTTCCTGCCCCTGGCCGGCGATGCTCAGCCCCCATATCTATCCCAGTAAACAGGTGATTGCGTACCTTAAGGTGATCTCAGAGCTCAGGCCTGACCCACAGATTGTAGACAGCCGCACCAGACCCCCGGTTGATGGACAGCACCACCCAGGACCCCCAGCTGGTGGACAGCACCACTTAATCCCCAGGTGGTGGACAGCAGCACCTGACCCCCAGGTGGTGGGCGGCACCACCTGATATCCAGGTAGTGGACAGCAGCACCTGACCCTCAAGTGGTGGACAGTGCCACCTGACCCCAGGTGGTGGACGGCACCACATGACCTCAGGTGGTGGACAGCACCACCTGACCCCAGGTGGTGGACAGCACCACATGACCTCAGGTGGTGGACAGCACCACCTGACCCCAGGTGGTGGACAGCACCACATGACCTCAGGTGGTGGACAGCACCACCTGACCTCAGGTGGTGGACAGCACCACCTAAGTTCAGTTGGTGGACAGCAGCGACCAACCTCCAGGTGGTGGGCAGCACACCTGACCCCCGACCTGACCGTCAGGTGATGGACAGCACCACGGACCGTCGGCTGGGTCACCTTCAGATGGAGGTGAAGGATCTGCTGCGTGAGACCAAGCTGGAGGTACACGAGAACCCCTATCAACTGAAGGACTCCGGACCGATCTCCAAGGTCATTCTCTCCATGCAGCTGCGGGTACGTGCGGGACCGTGATCATCAGTTGGGCTTCCTGGTGTATGTCTCGGCTGACTGGATGCCTGTTCGAATCATCTTTCTCGTCATTCGAGGCACCCATTTTATACGGGTTATCCAGTTCATCGTTGCTCCCAGTTATGGCCCATGCTGTCGAACTGACCGGCTGCTGGTGAGCGAGCCCTGAGTCAGGCGGTAGATTGATGGCCAGCTGCCCCGGTGGTATGGTGATCATTCAGTCGAACGGTCACGTCATAGGACCAGCGGCGGGGGCGGCGGATTGGGGACATGCCACCGCGTGTGGATGCCTCCAATCCAAAGCACGCCATTGAACCGGTGGTGAGGACGGCATATTGGGGACACACCACCGCGTGTGGATGCCTCCAATCCAAATCACGTCATTGAAGCGGCGGTGAGGACGGACGGCAGATTGGGGACACACCACCGCGTGTGGATGCCTCCAACCGAGAGCTTTAAGTTTTTAAGTTTTTAAGTTTTTTCCTTCCTTTTAAGAGGAGGCGTCTGACACCGTCGTGCGTTGTACGGCGTTGGATGGGTTGTTAAAAGGTTTACTACTGATTGGATTATGTTTGGTTGGCTAACAAGCTGAAGTTAAGTCATCCGCAGCTGTGACCACTTGGAGACGTGGTCGGTGTAAACAAGAAATGCTGGGACGCCCGGGGGCTCATCGATCAAATCCAACGACGCAGGCAATGTGTGGCACTAAATAAAAAAAAACAAAAACAGGAAGAGAGAAGGAAGCCTTGAAGTTTCAGGCACTGTAACGGGGGAATTCTAGCGATAAAGGCTATGAGCAACTGATCCCCACAGCTGCCAGACGTGTTCCGCCAATTCAGAACAGGTTTCCGCCGTTCTCTTCCATCACTTGTTTCGCTCTCTCCCAATCGCTGCTCTCTCTCTCTCTCTCTCCTCTATCTCCTCTCTCTCTCCAACCTGCTCTCGCTCTCTCTCTTCTCTCCTCTGCTCTCCTCTCCTAAGCTGCTCTCCTCTCTCTCTCGCTGCTCTCTACCTTCTCTCCTGCTGCTCTCTCTCTCTCTCGCTGCTCTCTCTCTCTCCTCTGCTCTCTCTTCTCGACGCGCTCTCTCCTCAATCTGCTCTCCCCCTCTCCCCTCTCGCTGCTCTCTCTCCTCTCTCTTCTCGTCTCCTCTCTCTCTCTAATCCTGCTCTCTCTCTCTCTCTCTCTCTCCTCTCTCTCTCTCTCTCTCTCTCTCTCTCTCTTCTCTCTCTCTCTCTCTCTCTCCTCTCTCTCTCTCTCTCTCTCTCTCTCTCTCTCTCTTCTCTCTCTCTCTCTCTCTCTCTCTCTCTCTCTCTCTCTCTCTCTCTCTCTCTCTCCTCTCTCTCTCTCCTCTCTCTCTCTCTCTCTCTCTCTCTCTCTCTCTCTCTCTCTCTCTCTCTCTCTCTCTCTCTCTCTCTCTCTCTCTCTCCCTCTCCCTCTCTCTCCCCTCTCTCCCTCTCTCCCTCTCTCCCTCTCTCCCTCTCTCCCCTCCCCTCTCTCCATCTCTCTCTCTTTCCCCTCTCTCTTTCCCTCTCACTCTCCGCCCCTCCCCTTCTCTTTCACCGTCTGTGTACCTTGCCTATTGTCCGCACGCCCCCCTCTCACAACGGCGCGACCTCCTTTGTCCGCACCCGAGCCGCACTCTGGAGGGGGTGGGGGGCGGGGGTGCCCATTGCCTGCGACCGCGGCGTCAGTGCGTGACCGCCGGCTGGCGGGATGAGCGATCGTCGCCGGCGGTGGCGGTGGGATGCCCGGCTCGCGTGCCGCGCGCTCCCGGCCGGCCAGCCTGATTGCCTCGGTTGGCGGCACGGCACGGCACGCGGCCGCCGTCGCCATCGCCATCGCTCGCGATGAGGACGAGCGGCGGCGGTGGGCGGTTCGCCAGCCCGCCCGCCGTCTCCGCCGCGGGCCTCGGAGCGGGTCGTCGGCGCGGCGGGGTCGCCACGACCGCCCATCAAGCCGAGCCGCGTCGTCACGGGGTCAGGGGACGATTGGAAGGGGCCGGTTGCGGTGGCGCCATGTGGCGCTGTTGCGCCGTGATCGAACCGACGCATGTGTGTTGAGGTGGTGGGCGTCCTGCCGTAGCAGCGCCCTGTGGTGCTGCTCTGTGTCCGGTCTGCCCCTGACTTCTGTGCTGCTCGCCAGATTCTGACGCACGACAAGGTGGAGAACACAGATGACTTGGATGCCAGTCTGCCGTCTGCTCTGAAGAATCAGCCCGTGGCGCCGGCGCCTACACCATCGGGTGGGTCTGCTGTCCATCTTCGCGTCCCAGCTCCCTCCGGTTTGGTTGCCGTCCCCTCCGCCAACCTCCATTCAGTTGGCCTGCTGGCCGGTGTCCTGACCGGTGCTCGGAGGCTCTAACACCCTAAGCAAGTCTCCCGCCCCACCTGTCGTTTTCTCAGAGGTCTGACCGGACCACAGCTGGCGTGCCCGTCCCCTCCCCCTTCTCTCCATCGTTCTCACCCCTCGAATTCCGTCCCGCTTATCCGCTTTTTCCGATTTCCGTCCCGCTTCTGTTTTCTGACCGCTCGCACCGCTTCGACTCGCTCCGCCCGGCCACGGTTCTGTCTTGTCGCCACAACGTCCTCTCGCGCACCCAGCCCCCTCCGAGCTCTCAGCGCCATCCCGCGTCCTGCCGAGCGCGTCCGCCGGCGCCGACGCACCGTCTCCGGCGCGAGGCCGGCCGCCGCCCCGCCTGACCGCGTTGGCCCGCCGCGGGCTTCACACGCCCGACGGTGGACGGCGCCGCGTGGGCGGGCGGACCTGGCCCGGCCGGGGCGGCCCGCTGGCGTGTGTCACCCGCCGTCCGGGGGCGGGAGACGTCCGGGTTCAAGGACGCCGCCGCAGCTAATCGACCCGCTGGCTGTCGTCGGCAGCCATCGGTCTCCATGGAGACCATTGTGCGAGTGTCGGGCACCCCGGTGTTTGCGGATTATGGTGTCATCGCTTGACGTCGGCCGACTTCCGTGGTCGATGCTTGCTTTGTGGGGAAATGTTGTCCGCCGGGGCATGACGACTCTATTTCCAGAGCGCCGTGAGGGTACTTTTGTGCGCAGGTTGCACGAGACCGCAGTTTCCAGCTGGCCTAGAGTCGGCAGTAACGGGACTAGGCACTTCGGGTCAACTGGTTCTGGAGTCTGCACGTTATCACTAACCATCTTTGCACGGCACGAGAATCCGCCGATTTTTGTGTAGAAGCAGAATTATTCGCCTGGCCAGGTGCTGGCTGAGGCACGGCACGGCCTGTCACTGGGCCGCCCGATTGTCAGCTATCCTGTGACGTCCGCTGTGTCGACAGGCGACGGGAACACGACGGGCGGCGGGGACGCGGCGGCACCCAGTCCGGCGCGGCCCGAGCCGGCGGCGGGGGAGCCGGCCCGGCCGGAGCCGGTGCCGGCCCAGGTCAGTGACTGGGTCACCGTGGCGCAGCTGGCGCCGGCGCACGCGCGCTGTCGCTGCGGAGCGCTGGGATCGCCAGCAGCTAGTCTGCTGTGGCCAGCGCTGGTCACCTGCCAGCGCTCCTACCCCGAACAGTGCCGTTCACCTGTGGGCGCCCCGAGTCTGGACAGTACCGTTCACCTGTGGGCGCCCCGAGTCCGGACAGTAGCGGTCACTTGTGGGCGCTCCTTGTCCGGACAATACCGTTCACCTGTGGGCGCTCCGAGTCCGGACAGTAGCGGTCACTTGTGGGCGCCCCGAGCCTGGACAATGCCGTTCGCCTGTAGGGGCTCCTTGCCCGGACAGTATCGTTCACTTGTGGGGCTCCGAGCCCGGACAATACGGTTCACCTGTGGGGGGCTCCGAGCCCGGACAATACGGTTCACCTGTGGGGGGCTCCGAGCCCGGACAATACGGTTCACCTGTGGGGGCTCCGAGCCGGAACAATATCGTTCTTCTGCGGGCGCTCCTTGCCCGGACAACACCGTTCACCTGTGGGGGCTTCGAGCCCGGACAATACCGTTCGCTTGTGAGGGCTCCGAGCCCGGACAATACCGTTCACCTGTGGGGGCTCTGAGCCCGGACAATACCGTTCACCTGTGGGCTCTCCTTGCCCGGACAATACCGTTCACCTGTGGGCTCCGAGCCCGTTCACCTGTGGGCAGTTCGAGCCACACGCTCGCTATGCGGCGTACTGTGGCCAGCCTTGTTCAGCTCTGGGCGCTCGGAGCCACTCTCTGCCCGAGCCGTCTGTCAGGTCGTTGCCGGCCGCCGCTGTCATTTACGTCCGCTTCATTCGGCCGGAGTGGTCGTTGGCGGCCGTTCGGACGGAGGCTGCCGGTCCTGACCGGGCCGTGTAGCACGCTTAATGGCTCACTCGCAGCGAGGTGGCCGGCCGGCAGCTGCTAACTAGAGCACGCCACCTGTTGCCGGGCACCGCCTCCGCCCGCTCGACCCCGCCGCGCCGCGCGCTGCCGTCTCCCGCGGCGCGAGGGCAGTGTACCCGACGAGCGCGTATTGCCTGTGGTGCCGGCGTTGCCGCCATTTCGCGCCGTGGTGTTGAGCGAGCCGGGGGGGGGGGGGGGGGGAGGGGGTATTTTTTGTCTCGCTCGCGACCTCTTAGAGGTTGGGTGTTCTGACACGTGGTTCAGACGTGTGCCCGGACCGGGCCGTATGCGTGTAGGGTCGTTGTTGAGCTCCCTCCGCTGCCGCATTGGTGCGGGCTGACGTGATTTGGATGCGACAGACGCGGGAGGCGGTGGAGAGCCTGATCCAGAACCTGTCCGGAGACGCGGCCACCACCGAGTCCGGACTGCGCCAGAGGAAGCCGGAGAAGTGAGTGGCCACCCACGGCTCCGGATGGGCACGTCTCGACACGCCAGAGTGCGCATCGCCCCGGCGCCGCGCGGTCGGCGCTGGGTGATGCCCCGCGCGTGACGTTGTCACGGCCGTACCCGGCGGGGACTGGGGTCCACCCTGTGAATGGCGGGGAGAGCGGAGCAGCCCGGTGGGGTCGTGTGTGTGGGCCGTGGCTCGAATGCTGGGGGAGGACGGGCGGCTTTTCAGACGCGCCCCGGCGAGCCTCGATCGTCCCAGCGGCCGACTGGACCTCCCACGTTCGCTCGAACCCGGCCATCGACCGAACGTCGTCACATCTCTGACGTCACCGGGCGCGGGGGAGGGTCTGACGTCAGGCGTTCTGACGTCAGAGGGGTTGGGCCGGCCAAACGGCGCGGCTTTCGGTCGTCGATCGTGCCGCAGCCGCCGCGGAACCATGGCTCGTCCCGCGGCCGCAGGCCGAGTCGCCGGTCGGCCGGCCGTCGCCCGGCTGCGAGGCGCCGGCGGCGCTGGCCGGTTAACGAGCTCGCTTCGCCACACGGGCCGGCCCGGGAGCGAGCCAGCCGCCGGCCAGCTCGGGCGACGACGGATGGTCCAGCCCGGCTGGCGGCGGCGCCTCTGAAGGCCGGCCGGCGACGGACGCTCTCCGATGGCACGCCGTCGGCGGGTCAGGTTACGGAGCGCACCGGCGCCGCCCCCCGTCTGCTCTCATCCGCCCTGCCTCTCCCGCCGGGAGCGGGACGGGCGGCGCTCTCGGTCGGGCCCGAATCACCGGCGCCGCTGCCTGTCTGCTCTCATCCGCCCTGCTCTCCCGGCGGGAGCAGGCGGGCGGCGCTCTCGGCCGGGCCCGAATCACCGGCCCACCCGGCCCGGCCCCGCTCATAAACCGGCCGCCGCCGCGGGTAACGGTCGTCTCGCCACGGGACGACGCCTGTTGCCGCCGGCTGGGGAGGATCTGTGGCCGCCCGGCGGCGCGCGATCGTGCGGTATGGCCGCTCCTCACCCGGGCGGGGCCCTGGTGGGGAAGGGGAGGGGATACCGACAGGTGGTGGGGAGGGGGGGGGGGGGGGGGCAGTGTGATAGCTTGTTATGCGAAAGTTTAAGACATTGCAAGGTCTGTCGCAGATTGCAGCTAGTATGTCATGACGATGATGACGCTAATGTCGATAATGACGCTAGTGACGAATACTGGCGATGCTGATGCTATCATCGGCAGGTAATTTCGACCGAGCATCTGGAGCCGGCTGTGTGCGGGGACTCGGCTGTGCTGTCATGCGCATCATCGCTTTCCCGCCATGCTTGTGTGTGTCTGCGTGAGCCTGGTGCCCAAGTGTCGGCCTCGCCCAGCGTGACGGTCGCCCGCGTCGGCGCTATCCCTCTGTCGCACGTCCGAGTGTGTACACACGGTTGGCGTCATCTGACCCGCACCCCCCTCTCCAGTCCGGCCGGCAAGTACCGGCTGGGTCGGGTGGAGCTGACACTGCGCTACAGCGAGACGCGGGGCGCGCTCGTCATCGTCGTCCACAAGATCTCGTGAGTACTGTTGTGTATTGTGACAATCATTCGGCGCCGTTTCGCAACAAAGTGGCTCCTGTGAGCCCGCGTTACATGGTCAGTTAAAAATGCGATCAAATTTGGAATGCTTTGTAAAGCATTTAAAGGGCTGCATAATGAAGTGAAACGTGAATAAAAGCATCACAAAGTTCTTGATGGCATAACTCTTCGCAGCTTCATGTCGGGTTCGCAAAAGCAACAGTTGGAAAATGGACAGTTTGTAGCACGCTCCCCGAGCCGGCCGCGCTCCTCGGCTCCGTCCGGCTACGTCACCTGTCAACTGAGCGGCAGATGTGGCTGGGCAGCCGGCTTGGCCGAGCGGGGTCCCAGGGTCTGGCTGTCCGATTCATCGCACGGTGTTCGGCCAAACAAGCCCGTTACGGCACGGTGGAGGCGGCGGCAGCGGAAGGCCGCAGCAGCGCCTGACGGTCGGCGGTGCGGCTCCTCAGTGGCGCGAGCTTGCTCCGCCGGCGGCCGGCGGCGGCGGCGGTGCCGCTCCTCAGCGGCTCGAGCTCGCTCCGCCGGCCGCCGGCGGCCGTGGCTGCCTGACCGCGTCCGGGTGTCGGTCTGACGCGGTGCGCCGTGTGGACGCCGGCGTCGCGTGCGTCGCCGGCCGCCGGCGTCGCGTCGGGGCACCGTGCCGTGTCCGGCTCGGCGCCGTTTCCGCCGCCGCTCGGAGTCGCGTGCTCGCCTGTTTGTGCGGCCGTCGTCTCGTTAGCCGGATTAGACGGCCGGCGGCCGGGGTGCGGCGCCGCACGGAGTCGTGCATTACCGCTGGCCGCGAAACGGCCGACGCCTCGGTCAGAGCTGGGGGACGCTGCCCTCGGCCAGAGCTGGAGGCACCGGCCTCGGCCAGAACTGGGGGCGTCGGCCTCGACCAGAACTGGGGGCACCGGCCTCGGTCGGAGCTGGGGGCACCGGCCTCGGTCAGAGCTGGGGTCACCGGCCTCGGTCAGAGCTGAGAGTGCCGTCCAGCGCTGCCCGCTCTCCTGACAGGTCGAGTCGTCCATGTCGAATCAACGGCTGTCGCCGGTCAGGTCTTCCCACACAGTGGTGCAGCGTGTGTGATATGGCGCCACAACAGTAACAAGCCGTGATGATGTCCGGCGCCGGACTGATTGGACGTCGGCCGCGACGCTGCTCTGAGGTCGGCTCCGGCGATGTCGTCCCACGCGATATCATGACGCGTTCGGGGAAGGCTGGTACGGCGTTCGCTCTTCCGGGCAGACCCTGCCCACGCTGCCGGACTTGTGTCTTCTCTAACATTATCACCCTTTCTTGCCGACACCTTTCTTGCGATACTGTCATGGGACCAGAGGCGAAGTCGGTTGGTTGACAGCGACGGGTTACCCCGAATTCGTCGCCGGACCGCCAATCAGGGTCGCCGCGCGGCGTTGCGAAGAGTCGGCGCCGGCTGCTGGAGAGTCTCTCGGCTGATTACCGGTCCAGTGCCAAGTGTCCTTGACCTGGATTCGACCCCGGGCTGGACTCCCGCACACGCCAGGCTGCTGTGCCCACCGGCTGCAAGTACTCACTACGGCAGCGCACAGTCCTGGTTGCTCGGTGATGGAAAAGTTGAGTGAACAAACCCTTAGTGCTCTACGAAATCACACGCCGACGTTGTCCTGGAAACGCATTGACGGAGCGTCGATGACTAGTAACGGCGCGTCCACGGGTCGCGTGCTTTGGTCCGTATAATTAGATTGAGTTCTTTTACTGAGATGAAGAATTGAGTGTTCGCTGCTTGCACGAACAAACTACTAACAACAACAAAACTCCAAGTCCGTGTTACATGAAATTGACCATGGTTTGCCGCCGCAGTGCCTGTCTTCGGTGACACTGGCACACCATCGTAGGCCGTCAGCCGGCGCGCTGAGCGCCCCGCTGCTGGCGACGGCTCAGACCCCGTCCGGACACGCCTGTCCGCCATCAGGCCGGCTCTAGGAGCACGTGGCGCCTCGTCCGGACACGCCTGTCCGCCATCAGGCTGGCTCTGGGAGCACGTGGCGCCCCGTCCGGACACACCTGTCGACCATCAGGCCGGCTCTGGGAGCGCGCGGCGCCCCGTCCGGACACGCCTGTCGACCATCAGGCCGGCTCTGGGTGCACGTGGCGCCCCGTCCGGACACGCCTGTCCACCATCAGGCTGGCTCTGGGAGCACGTGGCGCCCCGTCCGGACACGCCTGTCCGCCATCAGGCCGGCTCTGGGAGCACGTGGCGCCCCGTCCGGACACGCATGTCCACCATCAGGCCAGCTCTGGGAGCACGTGGCGCCCTGTCCGGGCACGCCTGTCCGCCATCAGGCCGGCTCTGGGAGCACGTGGTGTCCGGGCCGAGCGCGCGCCTGCTCACCATCAGGCCGGCTCTGGGAGCACTTGGCACCCAGTCCGGACACGCCTGTCCACCATCAGGCCGGCTCTGGGAGCACGTGGCGCCCCGTCCGGACACGCATGTCCGCCATCAGGCCGGCTCTGGGAGCACGTGATGTCCGGGCCGGGCGCGCGTGACCGCCTGTCGGGTCTCGATGGAGCGCTATTCTGGGTCGCCATAAGGCCAGGCCGTTGCCCTGGATTTGAAGTAGAGCTGCGCAGTTTCAGCATCACGGCATGAAACCAGACATGCCTTGCGATATACAAGCGCCTACGATAATCAGTTGTTTCTACCTGAATGGGCATGTTTTGAGCCGTGCAGTTGTTGCCAGCAAAGATCTAATATTTGAGACAAAAATGTATGATTAATTAAGATTTTTTGAGGATGTGGTTGAGCGAGTGTTGTACCCATAATATGCACCCGCGCGCAAAACTATAACCCCTGTTTCCGTGGCAGAACAGGCGTCGGGTGGGTTTCGACCGGGCCCGTTTGACTCAAACTGTGCAAATTGGATTAGCACGGTCGGGCCGGTGTTGAGTTGTGGCCGGAGCCGCCGTGCCGGCCGGCCCTGGATCGATCCCTGATGCCAGGCAACGCGCCGTTCGTGAGCCAGCGAGGCCGTCAAAACACGGCGGAACCGGGCCCTGGCCATGGTAGCGCCGCACTCGCGCCGGGCGCGCCTGGCAACCCGCTTCCCCTGGGGGCGCAATTGTCAACCGCCGCCACATCGGGGCGGGGCCCTGCGCCTCTTTTCCCCCGTGAAAACAGAACTGAACGGCCGGTCGGCCGGGATGTTAAGCACCGCCTTCCCGTATATAAACACGAAACGACCAACTCAACCCTGGCACAAACCGCCGTGTCGCCATTAATGTCCGGTCGCGAAACTGCGCCTACGGCTCCAGTTCTGCCGGCAAAATGATAGACATCAGTGACGGACAGATGGGCCGGCTCCAAACCCGCCTGATTTATCGGCGAGGTCACCACTTAGCCCGGGGCTATGTCCGATATTATCGAGTCAGTTGACGATGTTGGTCACTCGTGACCCGACTGCGGCGCTCTGTCCGACGCTGCAGCGCTCTCTCTTGCGCTCCGGCGCTGTGTCCTGACCTGACTGCGGCGCTCTCTCCAGCGCTCCGGCACTCTGTCCTGGACTGACTGCGGCGCTCTGTCCGGCGCTCCGACGCTCTCCTGACCTGACTGCGACGCTCTCTCCGGCGCTCCGACGCTCTCTCCTGACCTGACTGCGACGCTCTCTCCAGCGCTCCGACGCTCTCTCCTGACCTGACTGCGGCGCTCTGTCCGGCGCTCCGACGCTCTCTCCTGACCTGACTGCGACGCTCTCTCCGGCGCTCCGACGCTCTCTCCTGACCTGACTGCGGCGCTCTCTCCGGCGCCCCGGCGCTGTCCCCTGACCTGAATGCGGCGCTCTGTCCGGCGCTCCGGCGCTCTGTCCCGGACTGACTGCGGCGCTCTGTCCGGCGCTCCGGCGCTCTGTCCTGGATCCACTGACCGGGACTGCGTTGCGACGACGGTGGCGGCTGCGGGCGGGCGCCGTGCGTCCCGCGCCGGTCGCCTGCCGCGTCCAGACCGTGACCCGCGCGTGCTCGAGCTCTGCTGCACCGTACCTGTCAGACGGCCGGCCTCTCGGCCTGGGCCGCTCCTGTGGGGAAGACCGTGACCTGGGCGTGCTCGAGCTCTGCTGCGCCGTACCTGTCAGACGGCCGGCCTCTCGGCCTGGGCCGCTCCTGTGGGGAAGACCGTGACCTGGGCGTGCTCGAGCTCTGCTGCACCGTACCTGTCAGACGGCCGGCCTCTCGGCCTGGGCCGCTCCTGTGGGGAAGACCGTGACCTGGGCGTGCTCGAGCTCTGCTGCACCGTACCTGTCAGACGGCCGGCCTCTCGGCCTGGGCCGCTCCCGTGGGGAAGACCGGGGCTCGGGTCGGATCGGACAGAGGAACTGGACGTGTGACTTCATGTTAAACGTGGTGAGTGTGCGGTGGGCTCCGCGACTCTCTACGGACGGACTATCCAGCTTGGCGAGAGGGTCCCGCCGAAGCCCCGTCGTGAGCCCTGCAAATGGATGCGCCGTTTGATTGCTGCTTGAAGGCCTTGTGTGCCGGCGCTTTCTTGCTTGGCGGGTAACGACCTGCGCGACGTGGCAGCGCGGTCGAGGCTGGACTCGATGGCAAACGATGCCGTCGTGCGGTGATGTCGACTCCCGGGAAGGAGCGCGCGCTGACACGTCCCAGGGGATCCTAGCGAGCCTCGTGACCTGTTGTTTGATGGCGTGATGAGGCCGGTCTCCTGACGTACGAGCTCCTTTCAAGTAACCGGTGTGCGAACTTGCGACTGAAATGACGCTAGTCTTGCATTTGTTTGAGGGCTGTTTGAAGTGTCAGTTGACGTGCTCTAAGCACTTGACCCTGACTTAATGACGTTAGAAGGCATTATACAAGTGCGCAATTGTTCGCGATACGGTTTTTTTACCGATGGCGTCCTGCGCTGATATGATCAAGTGACTCAGTTTTTAACACCGGGCGACGCAGCACCCAGCCTGCCGTTAGATCTCCCACTACGAACAGATCAGCGGCCCTCAAGCTTCTCGCCCGGCAGATCATTACCGGCTGCAGGCCCGCCGCGACTCAATCGCTGACACTAACACCTGCCGGGCTGTCGTCTGGCGCACGGGCCGCCACCTACGCCATCGCTGTGACGGTGTGGCGGCGGCGGCGGCGGCCTCCGCGGAGCCGGGAGGGATCCATTACCGGGCGCCGCGCCGGCTGGGGCGTCGCCCCGCCCCCTCGGGGCCGTGTCGCGCCGGCCGGCCCGGCGCCGATGGACGCTCGGGTCCGCCGCCGGCCCGCTCGGCTGACGTCACCGCTGACGGCACGTCCGCCGCCCGGCAGGAGCCTGCCCATGCAGGGCGACGACATCCCGGACCCGTACGTCAAGACGTACCTGCTGCCGGACCGGTCCGAGGACAACAAGCGCAAGACCAGGGTGAGTGCCGCTCGTGCGGAGGCGGGGCTGCCGGCTGGTGCGGCCAGCCTGCGGCGTCGTGAGCGTGGTGCCGATAGGTGACCGTGCTCACGACACACACACGCCTGCCGTCACACACACATACGCCTGCCGTCGAGGCCTGAGGGCGGGCTGTAAGGTTCAGCGCCGGTCGTCTGGTGGTATCATTAAAGGGAACGCGTCACATTTGAAAATTCCGAATCAAGCATCAGATATGATAGGCCGTGCTCACTTACAACTATTGGTAAACTGTTACATGGAAAAGACTGCACTAGGCCACACAACATTTGTGCCCCTGTGCCCCTCAATGCGTCACTGTCACGGTTGTGATTATACAAGGTGCGACTGTGTCGTCGTACCTCGTATAACGTTGATTGAGAGTCGACTGGCGGCCGTTGTATTTGGAAATCGTGCTCATGAACGCCAGATATGAGCGAATCAACAACTATATTTGCCTTGGCCGTGATCGCCACATGACCAATGGGATAGCAGTTTTTGAATGACGTTACTTTGGTGTTATGGGTGCCTGGGTGACCTTGAAATAATCTGCACGAAATAGTCTGTATGGCTTTGCGAGCGTGTAACTCAGAAACTAGGGGGACTTAGGTCTAAAGAATGGCAGGGCTGTGAACTGCACCGAATGATCTTCAAGATGGCTGTTCCAGTTCAAAACCCCATACAAATGTAGAACGCTTCCCGTAAAGCCGACAGCGCGACGTGCGTCAGCAGCGGTTCACAGTCTGGATGGACGACGCTGGAGCCCGACCCATTGAAGATCCTCATTTCGTATTCGCAAAGGCGGCTTGTCTCGGCTCGTTAGCGTCTCGTGTCACTTACGGAGGACCGTCGTGATGGCTGCGCACGAATGTAGCTGGCAGACAGTACGCCCGCGAGCGTGCCGGCCGTCTGTCTCCCTGCCGCGGTCGGCAGCGTCGGATGACCGCGGCGGGGTCCGGTGACGTGCCGGCCTGCGGGTGCCGCTCCACCGCCCCCCGGCCGTCTGAGCGGCGACGGCGCCGCGCGGACGGCCCGGCCCGCCCGCCTCGGCGCGTGGCCTCGCGGGGCGTCCGCCGTCGCCGCCGCCGCCGGCGTGAAATTGCGGCCGCTCCCGGCCGCCGGCAGTCTGAGAAGTTGGCCGGTCGTAATATCCGGATTATGCGCGCGCCGTGGGCGGCGTGTTGGCGAGCGGCTGCCGAGACCGGCCAGAGCCGGCCGTGGGAGGCAGGCGTCGGTGGGGATGGGGCAGGCCGCGGCGAGCCGAGCTGAGCCGGCCTGGGCGGGGCCAGCCGGATGGCATGCACGGACGGCCTGATTGAATTGAACAGCCGCGTCGCTGGTACGGGGTGACGCGCGGTTGAGCCCACGCTCACAACGTGACGTGCAGGGAAGGGCGGGAGTAAACCGCCGTTAAACGCAAAGGGTTCACTTGAATCATTTTCGATTCATTCGTTACAAAATCGATGCCGTGCTCGCACGGCCGTTGGGATGACACTAGGTTGTGGGTGGCTTGGAGGAATGGAATTCTGGGCTACGTTTGTTAATGATACCGATCCCAATACCATGTCGGGACTTGTGCTTGATTGTCTTATGCGAACAAACGAAACTTGCATTTGTTCAGCCCAGTCATAATCGCAAGTCCTTAGGTGGACAGCATGTCTGTATCGACAACGAAATTTGCAAAAATGGCCAGAACTTACGGTCATCTTCGCCTTGCTGCTTCAGTGCCAGTCTATCTGCCTCGACGTCTTTTTGCTAACGGTAGCGAATCACGCTTTGATGTTCGTAGGGACTGCCTTAACAGCTGATGACACGGACGAGCCACGATTAGATGAGCTGTGCATTGGTTTCATGTGTCCTTGTCCTTTGCGCAAAGTTAATTTTGCTACCAACCTTGGCACTACTTGGTGCTGGTTTGGCTAATCAAGGGTGGTGGCGTCCTTGAGGATAGACCTCACGGAAGGCTGCAAACTAGATATTATGTTAACATTGACTGCGAGCTGGTTATGCTGTGTTTTTGGCGTTGGTGGGAGATCACCAACGCTCCCATTCCGGTATATATTGACGTGACGACATCTTCAAACATATGTCAGAGCTGATGGGCTCATCACGGATGGGACTGACGTGATCGAATGAGAGATCTACGACCGCCAGGTAGTTGAAACTTTGATACCCTAATTTGACCGAGGCGCTTGGGTATTTTAAGCGGCCTGTGAGCACCTGGGCAATTCTGCCCCTCCGCCAAGTCTGACGCCGCCTGATGAGATCTAGCCTCTCCCGGGACGGCCAACCTTCTGCGAAGGTCTCGACCTCCCGGTTGAAGGCCGACAAGCATCCGATCGGGGCGGCCAGCCATTGAACCCCAGTAGCACTCCAGTAAGACGGCTTGTGCAGCGTGAGACGAGCGGTGCCGGGGCAGATCGAAGATCCGTCGGTCCGTATCACGAAATGATGCCTTGACAACTTAAGCTAATGGAGCGCGAAACGTTACCGATGCGGCTCAGTTGCGCCGACAAATTTCATGATAGCGTAACAGGCGGGGTTTATTTGGTGCATTGGTGCGCTAATTCATTGACAGCTGCTCGAAATGGGACTGCGAGTGAGGGCAGGCGTAGCACTTTTAATCGACGGCGTCAATCAGTGGGCGAATTATTGAAGGGGGGGGGGGGGTTAGAGAAAGGGAGGGAAGAGAGAGACAGCAGCACAGTCTGTCCGTCCCGTCGCCGGTCGCCACCAGACGGCGACACCGCGGCCGGCGAACGGCGAGACGCTGCGAGGTGCCACCTCCCGCATGCGCCGCTAGCTGCACAGACGGTTTGAGGCACTTCCTGCCCGCCGCCGACACTGACTCTGCGAACCCCTGGCGTGTGTCCGGCCAGCGTCCGCAGCTCGTGGCCGTTTTGTTCGGAACGTGTGCCGTGTCAGTGGCCCGGCCACGCACTGCTGACCCCGGGAGCCCCTGGTGTGTGCCCGGGCCAGTGACCGTGGCTGGTGGCTGTCTTTTTCGGAGCGCGTGCCGTGTCAGTGTTCTGTTCACCCGCCGCTAACCCCGGGAACCCCTGGTGTGTGCCCAGGCCAGCGTTCGCGGCTGGTGGCTGTCTTGTTCGGAGCGTGTGCCGTGTAAGTGTTCTCTTCACCCGCCGCCAACCCCGGGAGCCCCAGGTGTGTGCCCGGGCCAGTGAACAGTGAGCACGCCTGCCGTGTCCCAGATGCTGAAGGACCAGTGTGACCCGGTGTACGACGAGACGCTGGAGTACTCCGGTCGGCTGAACGAGATGAGGATCCGCCGTCTGGAGGTCATGGTGGTCAGCAAGAAGACATTCGCCCGCAACCCCACGCTGGGAATGGTGAGTCAGCTGCAGTGTGCGGTGTGTGGTACAGGGCGCCGGGCTGGGCTGCTGCTTGCTGTTGCGGCTCGGCTCGAAGGCAAGCGTCGTCGATTCTCTTTCGTGCATGCTGCCGGCCAGGTGTACCTAGTCGTGTCGAGACCAGCCGGCCGTCGTCCCGACAGCGGTCGTCTGTCGGCGGTTGGCCGCGAGCCCGCTCTGTGCCGCCTCATTCCCGCCGCCCGCCCCTTGAGCAGCGCCGCCCAACCTGTTTCAGCTGCACATCGACATGAGCGAGATGGACCTGACCTCGGGAGTGACGCGCTGGTTCGACTTGGAGCCTGAGGACCGGTTCGACTCGTAGAGGCGCCCCGGCAGCGGCCGCCGCGCCGGCCGGACCGGGCGCTCCGGGACGGCTCGCCGGCCGCGGCTCCTCGGGCTGCGCTGGCGCCCTGCGTTATACGGACTCGCTGTGTGTCTCTCTGGTGGTGGGTAGTGCTCTTTCTTCAGTCGACTGCTGCTTCGCGGGGCCTCGAGAGCTCCACGTGTCCCGGCGTTACTAACTCCGTCCCGACTGTGGTTGCGCTTTGTGTAGAATGATATGCGCGACAGCTGGATGCCTGGACATTTGCGGGACGTCACGTCCGCGGCGCTGATGTGACCTCTCATGCTCCGACTCCGCCGGCGACGGACGAGAAGTCCACCGCTGTCTCCCCCCCCCCCCCCCCCCCCGCTGACCGGTCGGCCCACCGGCTCCTGTGCGCTGCCGGATAGCTGCTTCTGCCCGCTCTGCTCGGACGAGCACCTGCGCCTGCGCGCGACGCCGGTGCGGCTCCGGCACTGCCGGCGGCCACCGGTGGCCGCCGCAGCTCGCCGCCGCTCTTCGGCATGGCTCGGTGGCTGAAGAGGACCAGCTGACAGATCTGATGACGTCACCGGCCTGCAGCTGGCCCGCTGGCGTCCGTTGCCAACTCAGAATACCGCCAAATAGACGGGCATGCGGCTGATAAATCAAACGATCCAGTTGTGCTTGGTAGTTTTGCGCAGTGGCGATGGTGGTGGCCGAGTTTTGGTCCACGGCGGTCCTCATAGAGACAAGTTGTCAAAATATGCGAAGGCCAGAGGCCTGTTGATTTATTTGTTGTTCCATTGGTTAGGGCCATTGAAGTGACGGGTGATCTTGCGTGCTTTCGTCGGTGATGCCTGATGCATACTATATCCGTACTTATGCAAATACACGCTTGGAGGACTGCGTTCTTTGAACATGTCCAGGACGAGGGTACTCAGCAGGAGGGCGACACAAGTCCGTGTCTAACACAGCAGCGGCGTGGGGCGCAACTGCGGGCACCTCCACCTCGGATGGCGTCACCTCGCTGCAGCTGTCAACCGTCAAATAGTACTACGCTCCGATGGCGTGGTAGATGTGGATTTGCTGGCGGCAAACGGTCATTTTGACTGCATTGCCAGCGAGCTCTGGTTTACGCGACCAACGTTGGGCGAATCGATGACTGTATCGGCTTTATTCGCGGCCCCAAAGTGGACCGGTGTCGGCAAACCATCAGCGGATGAGGGCGTCCGGCAACACTGCGCAGCGTGCGAGCCACGCTAATCCGCAATGCACGGGAGTATTGCGG
The DNA here is from genome assembly GCF_011947565.3 of Pollicipes pollicipes. NCBI lineage: Eukaryota > Metazoa > Arthropoda > Thecostraca > Pollicipedomorpha > Pollicipedidae > Pollicipes > Pollicipes pollicipes. The sequence goes on along the minus strand of NW_023597034.1, from coordinate 25,623,738 downwards.
GACAGTCGATCGGAGTATGTGTTGTGCGACCTTTTATCGCCGGGTTGGGTGACATTCCGACCTCCCTGACTCCTCATCCTTCCCATGCGCGGGAATTTCAAGGCTTCGTGCTTCCTTACAAATTGTCCACAGCATTGCATTTCTTGGAATGTTTTATTCAAAGCTGTTTTTTCATATATTTTTCTATATTTTTGTGCTTTACGTTAATGTTTCATTAGCGTGGTATTTTTGTCTTGAATGCTTTTCATCAGCGGCGATTTTAAACTTCTTTAAATAATCCTCGTCCTACGAGAGTTTTGTTCACCTTCGTCCTACGAGGGAAATGCCTCAACAGTCGGAGATCACGCACGATCTCGAAAACTAAGGAGTCTAGAGCCTCGCGGAAAACGGCATTGGAAAGGTCTCATCAAAATATTCCCCAAAATCTCAACGGGGGTCTTGAAGGCCCTGCTCATAGGCCAAGGGCCAAATACATAAGTCACGATGTTGTGAGGCGGAGCTTACATCTGACTAATAAATACCGTGTATATATGATATTTTGTCTTGTCAGTTTCGTTTCTATTGTATCCCTCCGCTCCCGTCGCATTTCCTTTCTGCTTTGCACAGCAGCCGGATAAATCACATACAGCCGGATTACATACAGCTGTATGTAAGCCATGAAGCCAGCTGCGGGTCAGCCGGCCGGGCGAGGCGTCTTAGCGCACAGGCCGCGGCGGAAGGGCAGCCGCGGGTCCGGTCGACAGCAGGATCATCGGGACGAGACGTCCCGGCGGGAAGGCAGCATGTGGCCCGGGATGGCTACGCTTCATGACGTAAGTGCTAAAAGCGTGGGAGCAGGAGGCAGCCGGGCAGCGGAGCATCCGGCGGAGTCGTGTCCCTCGCCGCTCGCGTGTCCGCCGCACCGGGGTCGACAGACCGCCAGCGGACGACAAAAAGGACCCGTGCAGAGCCGAGCAGCAGACCAGAGCCGAGCAGCAGACCAGAGCCGATCCAGCTGGTGTAACCGCCCGCCCGTGGGCAGGTTCGGCGTCCGAGCCTGAGCCAGCTGATGTAACCACCCGCCCGTGGGTAGGTTCGGCGTCCGAGACTGAGCCAGCTGATGTAACCATCCGGCCGCGGGCGGGTTCGGCGTCCGAGCCTGAGCCAGCTGATGCAACCACCCGCCCGCGGGCAGGTTCGGCGTCCGAGCCTGAGCCAGCTGATGTAACCACCCGCCCGCGGGCGGGTTCGGCGTCCGAGCCTGAGCCAGCTGATGTAACCACCCGCCCGCGGGGAAGTGCGAGGCCCGAGCTCGAGCTGGAGCCCCAGCCAATCAATGCGCAGCAAAACCCCATAACACCAAAACCTCGGGGCCAGGCACCATACGGGGCATACCGGCGCTCGCTGTTTGAGGCCCGTGCCTGTCCCGGGCCAACAGAGCCCATGCAAAATTGACCTGAACATGAACACGAATGGCAGGGAATCTAGCTCATGGCTGGAGCATGGAACGAAGGGCGTGCGGAACAAAACCGGCTAGAGCGTCACATTTAGAGGGACAGCGGGAGGACGACGACTCACGGAACCAGCGCGGACTCAGCGAGAGAGCAGCACTGGGACTGGGAGAGCTCTCAGTGGAAGGTCGCGCTCTGTGCTCCACCACAGCAGCCACCAGCATCGGAGTGGAGGAGCTGCGACGAAGAGCTGAGGCACCGCAGTGCGCCCTTTGTTTCCATCCCTCCTCGACCATGTCTCTCCATCTCTCTTCTCCCTCTTTGCTGCATTTGTCAGACGCCGGCTAGGTGCGGAAACTTGGCCGGTAACTGCCAGTTTAAAGGTGACTCGCCAGACAGGATGGACATGCCACGTGCCGGGTGGGGGTAATTGCGCGCGACGGGGCTGGAGGTCGGGTTACGCGCCGGGCAGATCACATTACACGTGAGGTTATGTCATAAGGACTATCTCTGGGAGGAGTCGCATCGCGTACATGTAGATATGCTCCGTGTGCTGAGTTGCGTGATTGCGGATTATATTTTAACACAATAGGCTCATGAGCAAGTCATCATTTTAAGGGAGGAGGCGAGGAATGTAAGCCAGGAATGGACGTGGTGTAAACGAACCATAATGAAGTCGTACATGCAAATATCTATGCCATTTATTAGGCAAAATCGTGACGTGCACGAGTCTTTACGTAAAATTAGTGTCAAAAAGACGGACTTTGCAAGTCGTGAACGTAACAATTTATGTGCGGTGCGCAAAGCTATTGATGTAGATCCATGGACGTGGGAACAGGGGGGCCAAGGGGGCCATGGCCCCCACACTTTTCAAGGTGGGGGACCAGCAATGTTAACTGGCCACCACTTCTCAGATTAAGGCTGCATTTGGCTTACTTTTGCACTACGTGAAACATGCATATCGATTTACCTAGTTCACCAGCTATCTCCCTTAAGATGCGTCATCTTTTTCGTTTGTTCATCGGCCATCGCCTAATGTTACAGCCGCGAGGTCGACGCCGCACGGCCTGGAGACTACAACACCGAGCGTCGATGCCGTTATTGCTATGACTTGCGAGCGCGCGTGTTCAATACCATATTACGAAGTTGTCTTATCAGTAACCAGCTCTGACAGGATCTTGAGCATTTCAAGACGAACATGGGTTAGCCATGTTAATACAAATTAGGAACCCCATTTCATGAACAATCTACAGTCAAGGATAACTCAATATCTCTGAAGAACACAGAAAAACACGGAACTGGAGTCTATGTGACAACTATCGGACTAACTGCGGTGATCAGGGATGTTGTTGCGTAAATGGAGGTTCCTGTACTGATCCGGGGCTAACTGCGTGGGCCAGAAGGCCTCCCGTGTCAGGGATGGGAACAGTGTGATATATATCCTTTTATGGCCTCCGGATCGACCAGGAGATCCCGCCCCGTGCCACCAGAATGATAGCTAGAAGACATTTCGCGATGGGACGGAGTGGCCCTCCGGCCCTTGACCGAAAACGGTAATGTCGTCGTCGTCGTCGTCATGGCCAAGTTGGCGATGTTAATACACATTGTTGACCACTCGATCTGCGATCAAATTTTCATCTCCAAACTTGGATCAAACATATCGATATACAATCTACCTTCGCGACATCCTCAATGTCTGTAAAACGCGGATAAAAATTTTGACAAAGCATCTGAATTCTATCGGTTTTGAAAGAGTCAACTAACCATTGTAAATCAAAAGCGCTAGTGATTTCTTTCATGCAGTCGTTTGACGCCTGATTTCTACAGTTTATTGACCTCGAAATACACACAGAATGGAGCTCACGGCAGCTCCTGGTTTCTGTTCTGGTTACAAGGTACAAATAACAATGAAAACCGTGTCACGTGTAATATATCTGGGGATTTTGGGGATCACCATAAGATGGGCTTTCGCCAACCTTGTGTTCCACCTTGGCAAGGCTCTGGCTACGCCCCTGCTGGCACAAAAGCAGATCAAGTTGTATGCGTTGCATGATGGGCAAGTAAGTGTCCGTTAGGCCATCGGAAAAAGATGCTGTTGTAGGTGTCCAAGAAATGTTTCATGCACTATGTAGTAGTAAGGCTGATCTAAAAGTATGCAACAAAGCAGCCATACGATCAGTTCGCAGTCATTCATGCCGAAGACATCCCGGGCCAGGGCGTTGGCCACCGACGGCGGAAAGGAGCAGGACCCAGATAAGGGACATATGGCAGGTGAGCCTTATTATGTGGTTTGATTCTTAAAATAGAATCTCCAGTTTTATGACAATTGTCACATTGGTTCTAGCAGTTTCGAGCTCTCCAATTTGTTTCCGCCTAAAATTCTGCGACAAGTCTTATCCCTTGAAAAGCAGCCAGCGAAATGAAGGCGCATGAAAAATATGTTACACTGTGAGCCGTCGATCCACTTTAAAAATTCTCACCAGCCCATATCCAGGCCGTATTTTGGCATCTACGCTGTGGGGATAGGTGCTTCATCAATGACCCAAAATGCCTACCCGTTCGTGGAATTTCGCCTCAGAGACAAAGTTAATATGGACGAATAATCTAGGGAAGCTGGATAGCCCTATTTGCCAAATGACAGATGAGTCGAATAGGCAGGATTTTGCACCAGTGAGAAACAGCTCTACATACATATTTAGCACAGCAGCCACGACCTTTGAATAAAGAGCGATAACAACCTCCATCCCTACCCTCCCCCCGGTCATCGGGCTCGCTGTCCAGAAAAAGTTCCTGAAGTCCACCCTGAGCTTGCCCCCCCCCTCCACACTTTTTGAAACGTTCTATGCCTATGTGTAAATCTGCCGTAAAACGTACCTTTCGTTTCTTAAAAAGTGCGTGACTAACCCAAGCCCTTCAGAGCATTAGGATCACGAATAACGGGCTTATTTCATTCAATACGTAGATGTTAAGTCGTGATGCGCACAGCTCTTGATGTAACCTTGGACAAAATAACACACAGTACATATTACTCTTATATCATCGGCCAGTAATTTCAGCACTAACACGGATCTTCACTGATAAGTGGAGCTCTGAATGATGTACTTTTTATTAGGCACGTAGTCGCGTGCTCGTAACGCGCTCTGTTTTGGTACAAATTGGATGAAAATAACGTCAACTCCAGTACGTAACGTACATTCTTTAACACCGATAAGTTTATTTAGACTCAGCAGGCTCTGGCTCCTCTCTCAGGCTCTGCTACAGGCTCTGTCTCAAGAACACTCCTGCTTACACCATTTGCGACCTCCGCCTTCACAGCCACTGGTCGCAGCAGCACCAATCGTAGGGAACGTGTGCACGACATTGACGGGAGACGGGATCTGGGACGGAAACAAGGACGAAGTGAGGTGAAGATGTGTTGAACACAGAACATTTCAGGTCGGGGAAGCGGAGATAAGGAGAGACGACTCGTGAGTGTCGGCTGTCATGGTATCGCCGCCGCCAGCACCTTGAATTATAGACTAGGATAAATGTTGCGTATACATTCCGCATTGTTCTCAGCGTGGAGTGGAAAATTCGGGTATTAAACCCAATAAGATCCAACGCCCTTATTTGGAAGCATCACGTTTCGTCTATGCATTTTAAAAAATGAAACACCAACGTTTGGTCTGCAATCAGTGTTCCGAAAATCACACAAAATGGGCGGAAAATTTTCCATGCTCTTGTATACGCAGCCCTGACTTGGATAATGCCACGAACATAAAAAACAGCAGGTTCTGCGATTGCCAACACCGTGCTGTTGTACAGACTAACCAGATCCAATACAAAGTCGTATCCACCTCTAACGATCACATGCGTTCATGTCGAACAACTCTGAGAGGGAGTGGGCGTTGACTAGCATGCTGTTTGCCTTCCTAGAATGCATCCGTGTCAACGCTAGTAACATCGGAGGAACCCCAGTCGCCACCCCCGCCTGCCTCTAGTTGGCGCCCCGGTGGCTCCCGTCCCTGCGCCGCTGGCCGAGCGTGTTCGTCTCCTGTGACTCTGTCTCGTGGGTAGTGCCCGCGTTCCATGCTGTCATGTGAGCACCAGTGATGTCATTCCGTGCCCCACGCTGCTGCGCTTCCTCCGGGTCCTACGTTCTGTCATAACCTGTTGTTCTCCTTTGCACTGCCGTGTCTCATCTGCGTCCACGTTCGTTGCTTTCATCCGCTTGGGCCCTTCTGTGGTCATCATGTTCGTGACGTCATCGCGTGTTCCGTTCTGCTTTGTTCTGACCCCCTTCTGTTTGGGTTCTGCCACGCACTAGCCCGACTCCAGCGTGTCCCACTGCATCCTGCTCACCCCGCCCTATTCCAGCCCCACTGCGTCCCACTCGCCGTCCCGTGCCGTCGACGCCGACGGCCGTGCGGGTGTGCCGCCGACACGACCGGCGCCGTCGTCCGCGCGCCATCGATTCGGCTTCAGTGTCGCGTGGCGCGTGCTGACGCCACCGCCTGGCCCGGGGCAGCGCCGCGTGAATCCCGATGCCGCCCGGACCGGGCGGGGCGCCCACGCCGGCCCGGCGTACGCAGGCGCTGGCGCGGGCGTGTCGTGAGCAGCCGACGCGCGCCGGCGGGGCGGCGGGCGGGTGGGCGTGTTCGCGGGACCAGCGGCGTCATGGGCGCTGACGGCAACGGCTGATAATGTGATTGGGTGATCGCATTGACCGCGTCAGCCGTGTGGTGAAGGCAATATGATGGATGATGACATTTTAGCGTGCGGTGGAAAAGCGATACGGAAATGCTTCCGGCGATTGGGGAGTTCTGCGATCGCGGTCACAGGGGCACGTGTCCCTATAGATTGCGGCCACTGTCGTGCCACACAGACTTCCGGGGAGTGACCTCTCCAGCTGCAGGTTCACAGGCTGACTGACCACGTTCAGCAGACCGCTCGGCCGAGGCCGGCTGGGGCGGGGTTCCGTGGCCCCTGGTGTTAACGTCGACGCTCGGTGGGGAGGGGACGCTCCAACGGCCTCGCCGCATGCCGGCTCCAGCACGGCCGGCGCCTCACACACGGTCGGCGCCTGGCCGGAAATGCGAACGCCGAAGACAAACTGCCACCCGGACAACAGAGCTCCCACCAGCGAATCCCGTGTGTAGGCTGCGATTGCTGTTTCAATGCTCGGAGCAGCGGAGAATGGCTTGTTCTGAGAAGCACGTTGCTCAGAACGTGAGGTCGAATGGCTACGGAGCGACGTTCCTGAGTCTTACATCACGCAGCGTCTTCCCCACACTGCCTTAAAGACACATACAAACCATCGAGGCTTTCTTTGAAAAAATGCGATGCGCCATGTGGCGAAGACGCTAAGGATTTGATGCTGGCTGTGCGACAAACGGCATGGTTTCGGTCACGAGGCGATTCTGAACAATATGTAAGCACGGCCAAACCCACCGAAACCAAAGCTATGTTGGCAACTCCACAGCGCTCACAGGTCACCTCTTATTTGGGATACTGGCATGAGGTGAGGTGCACAACGGAGGACCCCTTATGTGGTCCACAACTGGTCTCGTCCTACGTTTAGCTGCAGGTAAATGGTTTGAGGCTTGTCTGTAGCAGCATTGAGTCTGTCTTCACCACGGGCCCAAGCACCCTGCCATTCCCTCACGCTGTTTTTCTTTCACCTTTTCGCTACCTGTCTATGTGGCACTTGACGCTCCTACTTCTCCCTCGGTCGCAGGCTCTGCCCCGCTGCACCTTCCTCGTCCGTATAAAGTTAGCTCAACACTGCAAGCAAGAGTCGCATCGAACTATCGCAGCTTCGGTGGATGCTACACATGCTCCGTCGCAGTGAGGAAGTTGATGGAATTCGCTCCTATCGGCTCGGAACTGCAGGGTATGATAGCCAACCCACCGGCCCGGGCGCTACATGCATTTGCACGGCGTCAAAACGGTGTTCGACGTGTTGGAGATCATCAAAGTCCCTAATTTTAGCTGCACGACCTGACATAATCTGGAGGTTGACCTCTCGCATCCGGGAATCCTGACGCTATCGTGCATGAACGAAAACACGACCACCGTGTGATGCTACGCTGCACAAGAACTCGGCGCCTGCAGAACAGCCGAGGAGCCTAGAAACGGAACACCAATGGGTAGCATTGAGACGGAGTCTTCAGGAGAAGATTCAACAAGGAATTACAATTACGTCAGTTGTCCAGTGCATTAGCGAGGAACATTATACACATAGATAAGACAATAGTAATAGCCTTATTTCTGGTAGAAAAACCAGGAGAGCGGAGATATAGGTGGGCTGATATTTCGGCAACATGCCTCGATCGTAAAAATAGCAGAAGTCATCTTATGAAGAGATTAAGTCATCAAACAATGCCAGAAGTGATGAAGTCATCATCACTTCTCCTATTGTTTCGATAAAGGCATGTTGCCGAAACATAAGCCCATCTATGTCTCCATTCTCCTGGTTTTTCTCCGAGGAATAAGATTATTACTACCGTCTTATCTATGAGAAATTACAATGAAAGTGCTTGTAATGGCAATGATGCAAACAAACCAACGTACGAACGGAGAGGTCGTTGGGCCAGACGCTCCATCTGGACCAGCACGCATCACGACGTCTGTCCCAGTGATCGCACTTATAACCCGGGTCTTAAACACAGTCTCCTAAAATCAACAATGTATTCCACGAGATCTAATGCTACGATTACAGACAGGCTCCGCCGGTGCAGACCTGACAAGAAGTGAGAGCAGACGACCCGGCGGTGTCGCTGTACTTCCGGACTGGACCGGCGCGCTCCCTGATTGAGGCACACGTGCGCCCGGCTCTGCCACGAGCCGTGGGATAGGCGCTGCGCCGCGGCCAGAGGCTTTCAGCTCCCGTGCACCTGATAAAACGCAGTCGTTTGCGTTCGCACGGGTCGTGCTGCTCTCGTGAGCAGGCAGGTGCGTTCTGGACGTGGGAACCTGTGGTAGTGGACGTCGCTGTTGTCCGCCCGTGATAACAAGGGACCGGTGACACGCGGCGGGCCCACACGATCACGCAACCACCACGACAGGCGCCGGCAGCTCCCTTCTGAGAGGCACATGACGGTCAGCTGCGCACGAGCTCTCAGAAGGCGCTGATCCCGCGAAGGCTCATCAGAAGGATAGGGAGAAGGCAGCCGAAAGACTTAATGTATCCGTATCGGTTATGTCTCCGTATCCGTCTGGTGCAGTTCCATAGTGGACCCTTCGTCTGAAGCTGCTGCCTTCGCAGGAGAAATCGAGCGGGCTTCCGATGTCACAAGGTGAGAAAGTACGCACATGACAAGAAACGGCACTCATTCGGTAGGTAACATGGTGGTAAGGAACTGGTGCAATACTCTCTTTAAGTGCACTTACTCCTTAAGTAAGTAAACTAGTGCACGTTTGGCAATATCCAAGGCACGTACGACATCGTAAGAGGCGAAGGACTCAAGCTGCCCAGTATGTACACTATATCACAGGCCCTGACGAGTTGGGTAGCATATACAGTATTTTTATCAACGTTTTTTTAGATGAAGTGAACATATCGTGCCTTGTGCGTGCATGCGTGCAAATACATTTTTGAAAGGTTGGTACAGATTGAGTTTGTGAGCATGTGATCTACCCATGCTTACAGCGGCGTTTACTTTGTCAGCGTGGGTAGAAAAGCCCTTGTGCTTTTTCGTGGTATCTGAATAGCTTAATGATGTTGTATGATGAATTACATTGTAAAGGAAAGCATTTCGATCTCTGCATGCAGTGGTTGATCCGATTCATTGTGTGCATATTATTTTGCAATATCAATATTTTATGGGATTCTCCTCTGTATCTGTCAGCACGAAGCACCCACAGTTTCCACGGACATTGTGACTATTGTGCGCGAAAACCAGGAGCGGTATGTAAAACCTATATGTGACTTAGTTCAACTCTACAGCAAGCGAGTTCTACTTATGCGCAGTTTTTGCACTTACGTGATGTGGGGTCCATTAAAACAAGGGAAACACCGCCTCCATTGCTCAGTTGCTGTGATACGAGACTTTGGAGTTCCAACAAACAATTTCATGTGTTTTTACTGGTCACGTACCCCTTGGCGGAGAAGTTTTTTAATACCATGTTAAGGATGTTCAGTTGAGGGTGGCTATCACCTCGGAAAAAATGCTGAACCAAAGTGTAACAACGCCTAATCATGCAATTCTGAAAACTGCCAGGAAGCATATGCTTTGAAACAACCGCTGTCCCTGAATATGCGGCAGCATCTTTCATTTTGTCGGTTTTATTATTTGAAGAGTCCTGAAGACCGGCTGGGTCCTCTTTTGAAATGACGAATATAGTGAAAAACCTGATTGATCACAGTCAATTAGTGTCAATAAAATAGACCTTCTAAAGCAAAGGCAAAACTTAGTATTCTAATTTCTAGGCGCCCAAATCAGGGCAACACACCGGAAAACAACACCTTTTCTTCTTCTTCTTTTTCGTCTTCTTCTCAGCTGATACCAAGTTATTTTCGATAATAAGCCGCAAATGATGAGATGGACACTGTTCATGTTACAGCTGCGCCAGTAGTGGTCCGTGATTGGTGATAAACATATCCAATAACATGCTTTCTAAGCGTCCAGTGCTACCGAGAAAGCAGATCGAAGACCAGCTGCTGCTCGAACGCCCACAGCGGACCAGCCAGGACGAGGCGATCCGCGCCGGCTTAGTCCCTGCTCGTGGTTGTCACTCCGAGACACAGGCACTCCCAGCGGGGCTGCACCTCAAGCCCGTCCTCCAGCCCGTGGCGTCACTCGTCCGCTGTCGCGACGTGCCCGGGTGACGGCGAGTCACTGACGTCAGACGGTCGCCGTCGCTGATTGGCCGACCGCCGCGCTGACGTCAAGCCTAGCTGACGGCGGCGCCGGCGGCCAGCTCCCGCTTCTGGCGCTCCTCCAGGTTGCGCATGGCGCGGTTTCGCCGGCGGGCGTTCAGCTTCGCCTACAAACAGGCGACGTGAGGATGCGCAAACATGGACTGGTGCGCGGCCGTGACAGAGCTGGTGGCCACAGGGGCCGCTGAGGGTGAGGCGTCAGGAGCAGCGACCGTGCGGCTGTGACAGCCGACCGCGCGGCTGTGACAGCCGACCGTGCGGCTGTGACAGCCGACCGTGCGGCTGTGACAGCCGACCGTGCAGCTGTGACAGCCGACCGTGCGGCTGTGACAGCCGACCGTGCAGCTGTGACAGCCGACCGTGCGGCTGTGACAGCCGACCGTGCGGCTGTGACAGCCGACCGTGCGGCTGTGACAGCCGACCGTGCGGCTGTGACAGCCGACCGTGCGGCTGTGACAGCCGACCGTGCGGCTGTGACAGCCGACCGTGCGGCTGTGACAGCCGACCGTGCGGCTGTGACAGCCGACCGAGCGGCGGTGATAGCCGACCGAGCGGCGGTGATAGCCGAGCGCGGTGACAGCCGACCGAGCGGCTGTGACAGCCGACCATGCGGCTGTGACAGCCGACCGCCGCCAGCTGATCGTTGTTGCTAAATGTACCATTGCGCACCCGATCAGGGATTACGGTACTTGCAATGACTCGGACGTAGCAATCACTAGGCTGTCTTTTAATGATAGCCATTTCGCAAGATGTGACGTTTTGCGGCACCTTAAATAATACTGCACATGTTCAGAAAGGGGGTGGCACTTGATGTTTTTTAAATGTCCCAGCTATCAATAATGTCTGATTAGAACATAAGCCCCCAGCAACGAACGGGAACAATCATCTCAACATGCCCAGAATTAGCTAGCGTAGGATCCACCAAATCGCTTTGGAAAATCTCGTCTTGTTTCCAAGCGTTGTTTTGTTTTACTAATACCGGGACCATTTCACACAGCCGGCAAGCCAGCCTACATGGATAAGGCCGTCACATTGGGCGCCGACCACGCCGGGGGCGCGATACGGCCGGGGGGGGGGGAGGGGGGAGGGGGGTGCTCCCAGCGGCTCCACGGGCTACGGTGCCCCATTATCGACCAGCGGAGCGCGCGGTTCGCGTGCCCGCAGGCGGTTAACCAGCCGGCTCCGGACGGCCGGGTGCGTGTCGCTTTCCGCTGTTGCGAGATTGAGGCGTAGACAGAACCTAACAAGGTTAGATAGACACACATTCGAGATTGTCTTGGAGGCGCCGTGCCCTTACCTCCAGGTCTCCACGGATTTTGTCTGCCTGTCGTTCCTGGCCGCGCATGAAGTGATCTACTTCCGTCTCGTGCTGTTCGCGCATGTTGTCCAGGTCCTCTGCGAATGCGGATTCAGATCAGTCAGCTAGTGCTGGGAACGGACACACACGCACACAGTGATGCATAGTTTGTTGCAAAACACTACTAAGATTTCGACCCGCTCCACATATTCCTTCGTGACTCGTTAGGAAATGTGTGCGTTTGCGCGTGACATTTCTCTTTCTCTCTCTCTCTCTCTCTCTCTCTCTCTCTCTCTCTCTCTCTCTCTCTCTCTCTCTCTCTCTCTCTCTCTCTCTCTCTCTCTCTCTCTCTCTCTCTCTCTCTCTCTCTCTCTCTCTCTCTCTCTCTCTCTCTCTCTCTCTCTCTCTCTCTCTCTCTCTCTCTCTCTCTCTCTCTCTCTCTCTCTCTCTCTCTCTCTCTCTCTCTCTCTCTCTCTCTCTCTCTCTCTCTCTCTCTCTCTCTCTCTCTCTCTCTCTCTCTCTCTCTCTCTCTCTCTCTCTCTCTCTCTCTCTCTCTCTCTCTTCTCTCTCTCTCACTCTCTCTCTCTCTACCTCTCTCTCCCTCTCTTTCCTCCTGTTCTCCTTGCGCGTCAGTTCTACTCTCCTTTCCTCTCCTCCCTGCCTTGCCTGCCACTTCGCCAGTCGGGCGAGGCGTCCCTGTGTTTGAGCTCATCCCCGCAGATCCTCTCCTGTCCCCACGGCTCTTCACATACGCGCCGAAATGCTACTGCCGCGGCGAGGCTGCGGCGACAGGCTCTGCCATCCGCCTGACACTAGCTGACCAGTCGGGACCTCTCCGGAGGCCTGACACTGCCTGACGGCCGCCGCCGAGCTGTCCCCACAGCCTGCGGCCATCCCTCGGAGACCCGACCCCCGAGACCTCTCCGGAGGCCTGACACTGCCTGACGGCCGCCGCCGAGCTGTCCCCCACAGCCTGCGGCCATCCCTCGGGGCCCTGCCCCCGGGACCTCTTCGGAGGCCGGGTGCGGTCCGGCAACCATCCAGTCGCCGCCTGATCCACCCCTCCCCAGGATCGGCCCCCGGTTCGCGCAAAGGCCTGCTCTGCGCTGGGAGCAACCACAACCGGGTGTAACTGGGGCTGCTGGCTCGCTTGTGCAAGGAAGAGTAGCTGAAATATGGCGCAATCTTGCCGAGCTGCTTTCTTTTCTTAGCGGCAGTGTTTCAGGAGCATCGGTCGTATCTTTATTCCAAAAGGGACCAATGCTGAACGATGCACACAGTGATACCCTGCACCTGTGTTGTTTTGCTCTACGCCACTTTGGTGAATCATACTTTCTAACCGTACGCACCTCGGCGAGGGAAAACGATATGCCCTGGCGAAGTTGCTCCGCTGGGGTACGTTATCAATGAATGGGCTTACCCTGATTGTGAATGGGCTTACATTTACCGTTGAAGGGCGCTCCACATCCCCGTCCCGGCGTGCTGAGAGGTGTGGCTATTGATCCGACCCACTAAGCTCCTTTCCTGATGCCTATGCATAATTCAACGCGGCTCTCGCTCAATTGGCCAGCCCGCAGCCGGCGACACCAGCTTGGAGAGGGGATTACCAGGAATCCGCCATTCGCTGGAGCTCGAGCGACCACCAGCGAGCGATCTACCGCCCGCCGCACGGTAGAGGTGCGCTCCGTCCACCAGCTTGGAGAGGAGGAGGTGCGCTCTGTCCACCAGCTTGGAGAGGGAATTACCAGGAACCCACCATTCGCCGGAGCTCGAGCGCCCGCCGCGCTATAGAGATGTGCTCTGCACACCAGCTTGGAGAGGGGAGTGCTAGGAGCCCTTCATCGGCCGGACCTCGAGCACCCGTCGCGCTGTAGAGGTACGCCCTGTCCACCAGCTTGGAGAGGAGGAGGTGCGCCCTGTCCACCAGCTTGGAGAGGAGATTACCAAGAACCCTCCACCGGGCGCAGCTCGAGCGCCTGCGCTGCTTTAGAGGTGCGCCCTGTCCACCAGCTTGGAGAGGAGATCACCAACAACCCTCCACCGGCTGCAGCTCGAGCGCCCGCGCTATGGAGATGCGGTATGTCTCCGGAATGAGGCCGTCTGGGAACGAAACCACAGGCGGCCCAGTTGGCCGCTTACTCAGTCACTATAATCTTGAGAGGAAAAAAGGCGAGTTGGGACCACTTTGATGAGTTCGCCATTGTATCACACCGCCGAATGCCAAGGTAACGAACTCATTGCTCTTCGTTCTCTGCAACTCTTGCGACCCTGCTTCTGTAACTCTGAAGATGAACGGGTGATGACTGGAAACTTTCACTTCGATGGAAGTCGGCTAACTGGTGACAATACAAAGTCCAGGGGTGACGCTGGGCTCATATCTCTGACGTTACGTAATTCACATAATTCTTCAGCTGTATTACTGCATTATCCTTAAATCATGTTCATTTTAAAATGCAAAGCTGATATATTCTAGTCAGCATTTCATATATCGCATCATTAACATGCGCGATTAGATCATCACTACACTATGACCACTAACTCATCATCACTCAAGGCTACCAGTTCACTGCAATTTGCAAGATATGCCTTGTCAGTGACGCGTGACTGACAAAACAAGCCATCACGCTGTGATCACTCCTCTGATCTGACGAGCGGACCATCCGCCACGTGGTCTCCCTGTCGCAGGACACGGAGGCGGCGGCTGTCCGGCGGTTTCCGAGCCGATGCACGCGGTGGCGTGCCGGCGCAGGGTGCGGTGTGGGGTCGCCGGTCAACAAGGCGGCGACACACGAGCCGACCATAACCTGGGGCGGGGCCTCCATCCGCCGCCGGCTGACCGCAGCCGATTGTGTGCCAGTTCCGACCACGTGACCCACGCGCCGACCGCCGAGCTCGGAGCATTGCTGGCCGAGCCGGCTCGACAGCAACGCTCCATCACCCAGGCCCGAGCAGCGGCCCGCTGCGTCGAATCCACCCGGGACCGGCCTCGGCGCGCCAGTGGCGCGGGTTCGGGAGCGGGACTCCGTGGGCTCCCAGCGCCGCGGCCGCCGCCGCCGGCCACTGGGGACCATTGCTGGCGGCGGGCGGCCGTGTCAGGCGTGGCCGCGGACCGTGCGCGGACGCAGCCGGTTCTCCGTAGCGGTGATGGAGTGCGCGCGCTCACGCCGCTCACTACGGAGAGACGTCTGGCGGCTCGCTCTCACAGGGGCTGTTGAAGTTGGCAGCTCGTCCGTCACAGGCGAGCACCGTGCCCGGTGGCTGCAGGTCATGACCTTTGGTGCTCCGGCGAGCTTGCCTACAGGCTGTCACGCTATTTATCGACGTGTCCTGCTAGCCTTCCCTTTTTGTGTGCCAGGACATGCAATAATTGGCTGTCACTATCTCAATTAAAACGGTGGCATGCCAATTATTGCATGTCGTTGCAAGATAAGTAGATTGTCCTTAGTTTGTCCGAATGTCTTGTCCGTAAATTAGAACATAAAATCCATTCAATGCCAAAAGCGTACCATTGATCATAATACTGAGCGTCAGATGTGCTTCGCACATGGCCATTCCCCTGCATCAAGCTTGACCTCGAGGGTGATACTGGAGAAACAGCTTGATCTCGAGGGTGATACTGGAGAAACACCCCGAAGTGCATCGATCATGCATTATTGTTTTAATTGTATAATACGAGCATAACGTTAAGTTTATTTTCTTCTCTAATGACCTTTACCGGTGACTTTTACCTGTTCAGGAACGCACTTGAAACATTACAAGTATATTAGGTTCCGACCGAGTACTGTCCAAGAACACGACCTAGGCGCTGTGTTGTTTGGCATTTTCCCGGACATTTATCGCTCGAAACGGAAGGCAACGTCAACAGCTATGCCATCACACGCAATTTTGCGCTCGCTTTGGGACTCATTGCACTGCATCAACACTTCCCTAGGGATGGGAACTGAAGATCGCTTCGCACACACGTCGTCGTCCGAGTGTTATTGGGCGAAAATTGAGTCACAAGATCGTGACATCAAAATCTGATTACTCTCCAACGTGTGTGGGATTGGAGTCGCTGATCCCTGACTGCCGGGTACGTTCGGATCACATTACGGTCGCTGATCCCTGACTGCGGGGTGCGTTCGGATCAAATTGCGGTCACTGATCCCTGGCTACGGGGTGCGTTCGGATCACATTGCTGTCGCTGATCGCTGACTGCAGGATACGTTCGGATCAGATTGCGGTCGCTGATCCCTGACTGCAAAGTACGTTTGGATCAGGTGGTTCGCGATCGACTTTTCCTCACGCCTCTGCACCAAGGCCTAGCGTTCACTATGTCACACATTGTCACAGCCTGGTTGCGAACAAATGGTTAACAATTGTTGCCTCGCAGCCCTCATCCCCTGTCGTACGGCGGCACCATGTCGACGGATCAGCTAAAGCCCTTAAGGGTGCAATCACCACTGTGGTCGTAACAGCCCTTTGCGGATGGATTTGCCACCGTATGAAACTCTTCTGAGCACTGGCGTGACTTTATTATCAAATGTCCTTATGAAGGTACTTTTGTATTGCTTTGGTGATATACAGGCTCCCTCCGCTCACACTCATGTCATCGGAAATTCACAACCAGGCTATGGCACCAGCTCTGACCTTATTACCCACACGTTGCTGTATTGTTCTTCCATCTCTCCTTTTGCTCCTCAGAAAATTCCCTTTCGCCTATGCCTATTCATGTTCACGTGCCTGTTAAACTAAAGGTCCCTCCCCATACGCCTGCCTGCCCCCTCTTTCGATCGGTGATATGTGCATTGGACCTCGGCCAAGAGAACGGTCGTGCTCACCTTTGAACTGCTCGTAAGACAGGCCGAAGATGGCCTCGTTGGAGGGCATCGGGGCCATCTCCTCCGCGGTCAGCGGCGGTGGCGTCTTGGCCCTTGGTCCGTCCGCCTGTCGGGAGCGCACCAGGTCAGGCAAGTCCTCTTACTCCAGGCCAGGCTGCCGTGGTTATGGCCACCTCAGACAGCGTTTGCCGAGGTAAGTAAAGCTGAGGCAGCACGTCATACCGGCAACGCAAGTGGTGACGGCAATAACCGGTCAACCGTTGCCAAGAGAGAAACAACTAGAGCTTGACATTGACACACACCTTAAACCATCGGGAGCCTAACAAGGTTTGCCCTTCCATCTTTCTTTATCGCCTATGACCAACATCTCGATAGCCCATCCATGCGCGTTACATTTATCTTCATCCGAGAGAGCGGTGGAAGCGATGGGTAGTGGGCGCCGAGATCCAGCGCTGCACAATCATTTATTTCTCAGACGGATGCTGCTTCTCACCTGAGTTTAAAGGTAGGGACATTATCTATGAGGCGCACTACCACCTAAACTGCAAGCACTACCTGTCGGGGGCGTTCTGATGCCCATTGGGAAATGCTCTTTGCCAGGAAAACATGATATCGACCGAGGGATGGGATCCCTGCACCGTCACAAACCTCGGGGCAGGTTAGGTCACGCGGCAGCTCTGCCACGGCGGCAGGCAGCCAAGTCACGCAGACCGCGCTCCCCTCCCTGCCGCCTGTACTGTATCACTGACGATCTCCTCCCCTCCCTGTCGCCTGCCCCGCCTCACCGACTGTCTCCTCTCCTCCCTGCCGCCTGTCGCGCCTCACCGACTGCCTCCTCCCCTCCCTGCCGCCTGCCCCGCCTCACCGACCGTCTTCTCTCCTCCCTGCCGTCTGCTCCGCATCACCGAATGTCTCCTCCCCTCCCTGCCGCTTCCCCCGCCTCACTGACCGTCTCCTCCGTCTTCGCCACCTCCGAGTCGCTGACGCCCTGCATCATCATGGCGTTCAGGTCCTCGTCGTCGGCGCTGACGCCTGCGTCGATGTCGACGTCCACATCGGCACCCCAGATCTCCTTGGCCTAGGCAGAGAGGCGCCAGAAGGTCAGTAGGAAGCGGCCAAGTCATCAGGTGACAACAGCGGCGTTTCAGAGCGTCACCGCGAGAAACGGTGGTGTCTGGGAGAGCTGGCGAGGAAGAAGTGAGCGAAGGCTGCCGCAGTGGACGGCGGTGGGAGGCGGTGACGGCGGTGGGGGAGGGTGACCTGGCGGTGAACTCTGTCGCTGAGAAGAGCAGCGGTGGGTAGGCGTATCTCCCTTGCCCGCGTAAGTGGGGAGCAGTGATCAGTAAGTGTTCCCGGAGCAGACGGTGTCGGCGGAGAGCCCGCCAACGGGGACACCAGACACTTATTGATCACCTTGGGGCACGTCCCCTCCCCCTCTCCTCCTATCCTCCGCAGGGCGTCTGTGGGGAGTGTCGCGGTGCTGCCAGCCACTTATCCGTGTCGTCCCAGTCGTGGGGGGGGGGGGGAGAGGCGGACCCCTGTCACTGTCTGGGTCACTCGGTCACGGTCGCGACCGGATGTAATCGGGGGAGATGACGACGTGTCAGCAGCACTGCAGGCTGCAGGCGGGTGGCCGCGTCGTCCGCAATGCGGAACCATAAGGCGTCCACACACCTGGCCATTGTACCCGGCCCTGTTCGCCCTTATTGTCACGAGCGACTAGAGCTTCGAATCAGGCGCCTCGGCAGCGCATGCCTACACTACTGCGCGAGCGCTCCCCGCTCTAGAAAGGCCTGGGGTCCGGACTGACGGGTCCTGCGACGCTCCAGGTCAGGGTCACGGTGTCGCCGGCGCCGCGCGAGCTGGCGGCGGTGACGCCGCACCTGCCGCACCACGCGGCTGCCGGTCAATGCCAGGGCGCGATTGAATCTCGGCCGACAATTGAGCTATCGACTATGTCCGCGGGCAGGCGGGGCACTCTGTTACCGACAGCCGCAATGGATGGTCCGACCTGGATGGCGGACGCGCTGAGGACGTGCGGACGTGGACTGCAGGCAATTCGAGAAGCCCGCGGGAGTGTGTTGATAATGAATTCGTGCGTCGTGAGCAGGCAGGGGTGGTAAAAGCGTACTTTTTGTCGCCGACGAAATTTCTAGAGGCAAAATAGCCGCCAGCGGCGCGATGCGGTGCCATATGGCATATAAAGGTACTGAAGCTCATGCCCAGCATCGTCATCAGGAGGAATCAGCATATCACCGATGGCCTCCTTCATCACCACAGTTTTCAATATCATGCACATAGCTTAACGCTCCTTTTTACCATCTCCTTCAACTGCTGTTGCTTGGAAAGCAGGCGCACCCACCCTAGACTTTGGGATAGCCAAATCACAGCAGCAGCCTTCGTTCACCCTCGGGACTTGCCGGGGCCTCACATTTGTTGTTGTCATTGAGGCTTTACGAGGCACTCAGCTGCTGAGTCTATATCGCGTCGCCTACCTCTCACCCTGACAGGAAAGGCGGGCACCGCGGGAAATGGAACCCCGCACCTCTTGTTTCCCAGGCGCGTAGTGGTTAACGCAGACGCGTTAACAGTGGTTAACGCGTCTGTTAACAGTGGTAACAGTGGTTAACGCAGACACGTTAACCACTACGCTACCGGCACGCTGGGGGTCTCACAGATTTCGGCTGGCTTTGCTTTCCTCGACCACGAAAAAAAACGACAACGAAAGAGCTTGATAGCCAGGGCAGCAGAAAATGCATGACAGAGTTCGAACCGGTAGTAGGCAGCACTGGGGATGGCGTCCAATATGCAGGCCTCCTTGAGGTCATACCCCCTTTTGAAAATCACATGTGCGCTTCAAGCATCATTTCTACGGTCATCAAACTATCCACCATACCTCAGGCATGCTCCTAGGCTGGCGCGGCATGTATTACCCGGTGGGCGCCTTTCGCCGTGTTCCAACAAGCAAATTGTATTTAAATTTGACAATAACTTTACATCAGGCTGCTAGTTCTTTCTGAACAACATAGTCGCCGTGACAGGAGGGGAGGGGGGAAGGGGGGGGAGGACGATGCGAAACCCCCTCCCTAAGGATATCTGAGGATACCAGTCCAGCATATTGCGCACTCTCGCTCAAATCTTTGGTAGCCTCTGGGGCATCTATTGCGCGTGTGTTAGCACCAAAAACGTGTCCCACGCAATTCTGGTTTCGGAGTAGTGATGTTTTATTACGAACATCGCGAGACGATCCAAGGCCAGCTGGGGTGGCAAGCGGCAAGCGACGATTCTGCGGACCGCGCGCGGAGGGCTGACGCTGTCACGTTAACGAAGCCCTACATTATAAATGTAAGCTGGAAATCAGTGTCCTAGAATTGCCAACCTTGGGTGTAAAGCAACACTCTATAAGGAGGAATTTTGCACTCCTTGTCCCCATATTTCATGTGAGTTTTTCACTCCTGCCTGATATTGTCTAATCGCACACGCCAAACCCACATTTTCCTGTCTGAGGTTTTCATATGTCATCTAAAATCGAGCTCACTTGAAGCCATCAGGCACAAACAAGGCTCCACAGAACCTGGACACCTATGGCTAGGTCCTGCCTCAAGTACATCTGAATCATGTCTATGTATGCACAGAGCGAGGGCACCAGATACCTTCAAGCCCAAGAGCCCCAGCGACTCCAGCCGCTTGCATGCATCAAGTTTGGTTTGTTTACAAAATGCGTCATGATCGGCGGCTGGGTGCTAAATGCGTGGTCCCCATCCCCATCTTTCTTAGTCTCACCATCACGCCACGAAAGCAGAGCCTGGTGCAAACACCAGCAAAGCCTGGTAGATAACTTTACTGCACGTATTTATTTAGCCCGAAGAAACTTGACCACTTAATAGCATCACTCCCGAAATGCAGGAGTGAAGAATGCCAGAAATGTCTTTTAAATGAAATTTGCGAGATAAATATCACCGTTTGAGCTCCCATGTTCACAGGTTTTGAGTCAAATCAGCTGATTCCAGACTTTTGCCAAAAAGTATTAGTTTTTATATTTATTTAAATTATGTTGTTTTTCTTGGCATCATACGAGTGTGATACCGCTCTGCAAAATGCTCCAACTGCAAACTTGCACAAATTTTATACATAAATTGGATTAATTCGCCAGCCGCCCGAACGCGTTTGATGTACACCCAGCACTGAACAATTCACAGGGAATGAAGGAAACAATTTGAAGCACGGAACTGATTTTTACCGCCATTTTTGCCTTGTTTAACCCTCAGTTAGCCGTGTTTTGGTTCATAACGGTGCTCGATAATAATAAATCTAAGCCTTTCCAGTGTCTACCTCACCAGGCTACCTTATGCTGCCATACTTAGCTTTGGGACAGACCTGAAGCAGCTAATACAGAAGTGTTTAATGGCAAAATTCTGCCCTATGCCCTATATACGCTACTGCCATATATGGGCTACTCTAAATTAGGTTAAGTTGGTTAATTGCAGGGCAAGTGACAATAACAATTGTTCAAGAATCAGTGACTCACAAATGCTGCTGTGATGCATTTATTAGATAGGATGAGATAAAGTAAAGCCTCTTTAGGCTAGGCATAGTGAGCCTACTTCCATGGAAATATGTATCAGTATCTTGTAAGAAACAGTGAAGAAATGTACGTTTTTCCTGACCCCATCTTAACAGAAGCCAGAGGTATGTCTATCGTGTTTCACTTGGTGATGGGCTGATGTGTAGGAGTCTAAGGTTTTTTGTTTGAGTGTTTTATGCTTGTTGAATGTTCTGTTGTTGCTTTGTTGTTGAATTCCCTTGCTTTGCTTTGTGTTAAAAGATGCTGTGAAGGTGAAGTGGAAAGAGCAGCATCATAATTATTGGTGTTACATAGTTTTATGTTTATTACACTGTTATGAAATTATTATGCTTCAGTGTATTCTGTTTCACTTCAATGACGTAAGATGTTAAAAAACAAAAGAGTTTTGTCAGGTTCATGACATTACGTCCATACCAACTTGAAATGTATGTCTATGTTTGCTGAAGCATCCTTCACTAGCCCATAAGTTCCATCTTTTGTAACTTGATTTTTTTCACTCTCGCACGGTCTTTTTGCGATGGAGTTTTCGCTCCCACCCTGGTTTAAAAGCGATTCTAGCTCACTGTACGAAAAGCGTTGTTTGTTTGTGCGACGAAATATATCACCATGCAGGCATACTATCTGTGTATAGAGAACTCAAGTTAATTTTTGCTGAGAATGCTGTGCTATTTCGTTGTGGCTGTTTCCAAAAGGTTCTGCCAAAAGGATTTTTGGGCACCAAGCTTCTTGTGAAAACATGCATTTTGTCGCCAACCTTGTCGAACGAGTCAGACAAATTTAACCACCCTGTGAGCAGGAAACCAAATGCAACAAGAAATCCTAGTCGCGGGGAAAACGCCCAAAATGGCATGTAGCAAGCACAGTAATTATTGAACAGCGTTGGACACCAAGTGAATGCATTTCACACGAGGCGCACGGACCCACCTTGAGCTTGATCAGACGGATTCGCTCCTGACGCAGCGCCAGAGATGTCTCTTTGACGCGTTTGTTGACCTGCGCCAGATCTTCCATGATTGTTGTCGTCAGTACCTGCAACACACGCCATATGGTCTAGCACTCGTGACGGGACTCAAAAGGTCGGCATCTACATAACTTTTAGTAGCTTTTACACACCTGCTGAAAAGTTTGCTAACCTTACCTCTGACTAGCTGATAACAAAAACACTAATTTCAAGTATACGCTGTCTGAGAACGATGAGCAAAGTTGCTGGGCGCGGTGTCCGCCTCGGTGCTGTCGCTGGGGCGTCGGATCACTGAAACGTCCCATCAGACTGCTGTTAACAGGATACTAGGATACGTAATTCCCCAGATGATTCTGTAGCTTCGCACGTAGCCGGATATCTGCCCACCGGTTCAAAGGAAATGCACAGAAATGCACTAACTCGCCCGGACCGATGTCAGGTAATCGTTCATGACTTGACAATATAGAATGGCGACCGAACATCCCAATCTCCGGCAAAGGTGCTGCGGACTCGGCTGTTACGAAACAGCCTACGTTTTTCCTCAAACATGCTCACTATTCCCATGCCTTTATTCTTGAGCATGCTCATAATGTCTTTGCGCTAGCATGCAAAGTCTCTGACGCCCGAAGGCTGTGCGATTCTGCTCAGGAACTATAAAAACCAGGAGCGTACAGGCGCGCGACAGCGCAGAACACCCCAGGAAACCGTGACCAACGTCACGACTGCGGAGGGCCCGAAACGATCGACGAGATTAACGCGGCCTTGCCATCGGTGGTGTCCATGAACGTAATGAACCTCCGGCTCGCTGGACTCAGTCGCCAACAGTACTGCGTCGCTCAGAATGCATGAGCGGGGCGACCATATCATTCCGCCGCAGGCGCGGGCAGCCATATCATCCCTCCGCAGGCACGGGCGGCCACCACGTCGTCGCCGCGGCTGCTCCAATATCTACAAGAGCGCCCTCTGCGGGGCCGCTGCTGACCAGCGGCGCCCGCGGGCATTCAGCGGGGGTCACGGCCGCCGGCTGAGGCGTCCACGATGCATTGACGGCGCCAGTGGCGCGGGACGTGGCCGTCTTTTGAGGCCGACGGCGCGACGCTGCGGCTCGCGAGGCGATCGGTCGATGCCGGTAAACACGCCGACATCAACAAACCCACGGGCGGACACGGCCGCGCACACGCCCGCACGCGGCCGGTGCGCGATCGGCGGCGCTTCGCAGCCGGTCGTCGTCTTCATGCGCGGCGGTCGAAGTCAGCGGCGCTGGACGGTGATCCCGCGTACATGCGACGAGGCAGCCAATCGCACACGTGAGCTCAAAGGCAATCGCGCAAGGATCGATGTTCGACCGCCGTTCGGGCGATCATGCATCTGCGCGGCGCGAGGCAGCCAGACAGCACTAAGGGTGGGAGCATGAATGAAGCGCCGCCTGCGGGCGTGTTAACTTAGGAACTACGGCGGGAACCAGCGCATGGCTCTGAGGGCTATTGCCTGCTGCCATTGTGTGTATTTTTAAACACCATTCATGTCTTCAGCGGTGGGCTGGTCGGCTGTTGGTAGCTTCTTTGAAGTGCCACTGATCAGGACTTCTTTGAGCCTATGGACGATCAATTCTTCATGCGAAGTGAATCACTAAGCTTCAATACTTCGCCTAGCTTCACTTAACTTAACTGTGCCGTGCGGCTTTGCCAATTGATTTAAGAAAGTATGACGGCAGAATCGTCTGGGTGATAGCCATTGAGCAAACGGTATGAGCTTGATTATCATGATTGAAACATAACTTGAAGCGTGTTGTTTTCCATTTGGTTTAGGGCATATCCATACACACATCGCAACAAGATTAAAAGCAAAACAAATTGCCTTTAACTCTACTCACTTCTTATAGAGCCAGTCAACAAATTAATTGAAAATAGACTATCTGATCATGCGTTATTTATAGCAAACAGCAGGATTCCACGGGGGAAAATGTGCCAGGTAATTGCCTTACTTTATAAGCACCTAATAATCCATGAGGGTCGATGTCACCAGTTGCGACCAACGGACAACAATCCGTCCCATTAGGACAGCAAATAGCTCACTGGCAAAGCAGATCTATTCAGCTGACCGGTCAGAAACGGAACTAAGCGGAGGCAGAATCCAGACATCGCGGGTGCATTCGTTCATGATTTTTTGGTCTCATTTTGGTGTCATCACCTGTCGCGGATCAAAGTATCTGATCACCGTGCGTTTGTAACATAGATTGCGTGGTTTTATTCCGTCATGCCATGACAAAAACACAAAGGAGCATAAATATACCCGGCACATATAATGTATTGTGAAAAACTGAATGGTCGTAAATGCACGAAATAATCAAATTTGCACCTTTCTGTTTGAACTCAAGCGGGCTATCCATTCAACTCACATTTGTCATTAAATGCGTCAGCACCACGGCCTAGATACGGGACGAGACCATTTCCAACGTCGGCCATTAGTGGCACTGAACGAAACCAATTTCGTGTCATAACTGCTGCTCTGGCGCGCCAAAAGCCTGCTAATCGGTGCGCCCAGAAGCTCGACCATCCCAGCTGGCTTACCAAACCCGATGTAAGAGCCCCCAGCGGGCTCAGGCGATGGCGCACGGCGACGAGAGGATCGTCAGTGGGGGTCTCCATGGCGGGGTTTGGCGGTGGTTGCAGCACATGCTCCGCTCACAACAGGGCGCCAAGACAGCACTGACCTGGTCAAACCACTGCAGCAGCGCGGCGGCCCTCTTGTGGGTGATCTCATAGCACTGGCCGGCGTGGCTGTGCCGCTCCTCCGACTGCATGTCGGTGAACACGTACGATGTGGCCTGCGGCGCGACAGAGGCAAGCGAGGTCAGGTGCCACTCCAGGTCAGATGTCACCCCAGGTCACACCTCACTGAATGTCAGATGTCACCCCAGGTCGGCTGTCACTTCGGGTCACAACTCACCCCAGGTCAGTTGTCCCCTTAGGTCACACCTCACTCCAGGTCGGACGTCACCTCAGGTCACACCTCACTTCAGGTCAGACGTCACCTCAGGTCACATCCCACTGCAGGTCAGGCATCACCTCAGGTCACATCCCACTCCAGGTCGGGTGCCATCTCAGGTCACACCTCACTCCAGGTCAGGTGTCCCCTCAGGCCACACCTCATTCCGGGTCAAGCGTCACAACAGGTCACGCCTCACTCCAGGTCAGGCAGCACCACAGGCCCCACCTCACTCCGGGTCAGGTGTCACAGCAGGTCGCGTCTCACTCCAGGTCAGGTGTCACCTCAGGTCACACCTCAATCAGGTCAGGTGTCACCTTAGGTCACACCTCACTCCAGGTCAAGCTTGACGCTGGGTCATACACCACACCAGTTCTAACGTAGCAGGTCTAAAATGCTCTCTTATTTCTAGTTATTAGGTAGATGATGTGACTCGGTCAATTTTAATAGCCATAAAATTGACTGAGTCAGACACTGAGGCACGTAGTCCCCTGCACGCGACCGCTGACAGCAGGATTCAGAAAAAGGACAGAACAGGAAAAAGTACCAAACGTTTTGTCGATTGAAGAAGCTTGCACATTTACGTCCCAAAAAGGTGAGGGCGAGTGAAGCTAGCTGAAAATTAGAAACCGTTCGCTACTGCCGGAGTGAGTGGTGCAGCCTTAAAGCATGTTAATGGGATCTCCTAAAACTGAGATCTACTTCATAATTGTTACGTAGTGAAAACATAAAGTCTGCCATGAGGACAGAAATAAAGTCGTAGCACAGAGACAGCTGAGTGATTTGGCCGCTATTGATCTTCATCGCACCCACAGTTGTATGCGCACATACGTTCTGGCGGTTCACGCTCGATATCGCAAGAAATGACATGAGCATTTGAATTCCAGCAATTTAGGTCCTTAGTTAAAAAATAAGTGGTCTTTGACATGCCGGGGGATGCTGGTGAAATGAATACATCAATAAATGCTTTAGATACATCATTACATGCATTCCCATCGTTCTTCACAAAGTGGTGTTTGTTTCTAGCTAAACACTGAAAAGGCTCGACAGAGGCACTAGCTAGCCGGCTGTGCACACATGCAATGCCACCCACGGTTGAGTTTATTAGGGTTCGTTAGAATAGGCTTCATGTTCTCCTGTTCGGGTCAAGTCTAAAAAACTTTTTCTTGTAATATTTTCGGGTTCTTATTTTTCAGCTTGTTTAACGAGTGACATGCTCATTTGGTCTAGCTCTTAAATTCGTCGCTTGCTCGCCGTGTGCGGGAAACGAAAGTAACGGAGAGCGGTAATTTTTGTACTAACTCAGACTCGATCCCGGCCAATGACATGGATTGCCCGCTGGATACGAATGATCGCATTGTTCTCACAAGTCTCATACTCCTGGCTCCACCGCTCACCATCACTCGTGTGCGACCACCTATATTGCAGACTCGTGCTCATTTCCGGCAAACACCTTTGGATCTGGACCTACGAGTCCACCGTCAGCTTGGAGCAGTACCGAACTCTCCCCTCGCACACGGATTGTGAGTCCACCCTGCAGTACCGCTGACACGAGCCGCTGGCGTCTCCCGCTCCTCTTCATGTACCCCGCCCGGGCAGGCTGCTGAGCCGAACACGGGCCCGTTCGGCTCCTACGCGGGAGTCCTCCGGGGACGCAAACACTCCTTTCTGTAAAATCAACGTCCCCTGGCTCTCAAAACAGCGCTAGGCAATCTGTGCCACGCTAGACCTTCGAACCGAAGCTCCGGCCGACAGCACGCCTGTCGCCAAAACCAACACGGAGCGAAAACCGGAGCGCTATCCCGCACCAGGGAGTTCCGTGCAAGAGCTGTCCAGGCGTCTCTCCGTCTCTGACTGCTCTACGCCTGAGGCGTGATCAAAGGCCGACTGTTTCCGTTGCCGAGCTCCGCCACATGAGTGAGGAGGAGGTCCTGGCTGGTCTGGGTGGAAGCACGCATGGCATGCCCGCTGTGTGGCGACATTTGAGGACGGTCGTTGGCAAAACTCCAGCCTCATTAAGTCTGTCACCGTATCATTAAAGACGGGTCTGTGGCAGACGCAGGGACCAGTATGACCATTAGATCTCATTGCAAACGTCTCTCTTCGTATTGACACAGGAGTCATGAAAACTTCTCCAATCATATAATTGGAAGATGAACCTTACATCGTGAGGAATAACAATTTTACGAAGACAGGTGTTTTGTTAGGTGTTTTATTAGATGTTTTACCTGGCACTCATACAAAGCTTCTAAAGACAAACAGCGCTTTCTCATGAAATCCAGGAGGCTCTAAGTCCAAGGTCTTTCGGCATGTGGGGACAATCAGTAATTGGTAAGGAGATTATTTGCAATACCTGCAGCGTGCGGTATTGCAAAAAGACCGGAAGAAGGGCTTAACGGTGAGGTTTTAGATTCATCCAAAATACATATTATTCCCTTAACCTGACGCTGCCATGTCCTATTGAAAATAAGTATACATATGAACAGGAGTATCTTTGACAAATCCTTCAAAGTTAGCTTCAATGGGGAGCACCAAGGCTTACTTCTCGGGATTTGTCCGTGTGTGGCTGACATACGCTTACAGCCGTGATCGAAAGAAACACAAGTGTTGTATGCATGTTCAAACTCGCTTGGAAACTGTTTCTCGGATCGGGGCCCCGGTATCATGTAAGCTAAAAAAAAGTGGCCCAAATAAGTGGCTCTATTTAAAGAGTTCTTCACAAAGCGCATAATTTAAAATCTGATCATCCGTCTCACCCGATAAATTTGACGGCATTAAGAGAGGGCGGCGGCTCTTGGGTATTTGTTCTTGAGTTTTATTTTGTTGATATACTATATGCACACTCGCATGCCATGGTAGAAGTTGCAAGACGCCTGCTGCACACGTCAGATGCGAGTGAGCCCCTATATGCCATACAGTCATCTACATAGACACAATACACATATCAAACGTTGGTGGCATGAAGTGTGACATTACTTCATTGATTAACGCGGGAGGTGGAGTAGGCGCGTGCCAAACGACCGTTACGGGCAACGTCAATGTGTCAGCTGAATTACATTGTCTTTTGCTTCATGTCTGATTTTTCCCGCCTGGCAGATTTACGCATCTGTCTCAGCTTCCGCTTTGTTCTCCATCAGACACAAACACTGCACCAGCTGTGAAATTTTGCGTAAGACACGTCCGAGCGTAGCTGTGGTCTGTCTGCACGCACCCGACCCGGAGTCCTCTACGGCAAGGTAGAGGCGCGGATTACGCTGGTCTGGACATGACACATGCACTTGACACAGCACATGACACATGCACATGACACCGCCGGGTCGGCTCAGACGCCGCCGTGTGCGATGCGTGGCCGGCGATCGTTACGCGCTCCGCTCTACAAATACATTGTCACTAATGCAAAAATGTGAAGGCCGTTGCACGGTACATGCCATTAGTGCTAACGCACTGGACGTTCAACGTTGACTTATATGAATGCGCGATAGTAATGGAGCCGGGCTAACAGCGTCATCCAAACATTTGTTTTTGCAGGGGAAGGGGAGAAATGCGTTCTTTGGGCTTAGCAGAGCGATGATGTAACCTGGATCGTACTTTTATGTACCCAGATACTCCCACCGCTGCGGAGTAACGGCTTTGCAACGGCTTCACTTCTTGATACAACGGCCGCTACGTCTTTGATACGCAGGACAGTAACGGCTTCAGTCAGCATATGGGACGTAATGGCCGAGTGGTCAACACATTGGACTCCGACGTGATGGTCCTGAGCCCGAGGCCTGCTTGCGCCATGGCACATGTGCGCTAATATAGCTAATGCAGTCGCTGGGGCTTCTACAAATGGGGCGCGACGTGTACGTCGCGTTTCCCTTTAAAAAAATCGGCATAGCCACACCTCTACAGGTCAACGGGCAGAGAAACCGCTCCTACATTACGCAGTGGTAGTTTGAGCGATGTATGGCACTAATTGGTGCAGTCTTAAATAGCTATTTCTAGCTTCGTTATGTTATCATCATCGCCATCCAGCATTCATTTCGCAACGTTCTGCATGCTGATTAAGAGGTTGCTGACGTTTGTTTCAGCGCTTCAGTAAGCCCACAAAGCCCGACACCGGGATGCTTGAACCTACGTTGGTGCCGTTCCACTTTGCGTTCAGGAGCTACAAATGAATAGCAACATTTTTGGGTTGTAAAAAAAAATCGTAGCGAGGAATGTAAACGGATGACTCGTAATCTGAAGTTTTTGTTTCAGGGCATCCATAACCAAGGAATCCATAACGAAATTATCGCCAAACGCCACCACACTTTCATATCATCGAACTAAAAGGTGAAATTTGTCTATTTCACTGAACAAGTTTTCTGTTGAAATAAAAAAGTTTGGAGTTGGTGAATTTTGCATGCTACGACAGTTGCCACAAAATAACAGCTTTACACGATAAAAAACTAATGAATGGCTAGCCGGAAAGTCAGCCACAGCTTATTTGACATAATGAACTGCACGCCATCATTTTTGACGTAAGCGAGGTATTTGCCAAGCCAACTGCTGAACATGAGAGCCAATCCTTAAATAATTCATCGGCTGGGTCCAAGTGCTTCGATTTTAACTTCACGGTAATAGATTTTCAACTCCGACATTTTCATTGGCCAGAAGCCTTTAACTTTTCCACAAACACAACAATCTCCAAAACTAGGCAAGATTAAGACAAAGAGAAAAAGGCAGTGTTAAGGTTTCGTCGAGCTGGGCTATATAAGTGTGGCTGAACAAAGATGAATGTGACCTTTGACGGGCCAAATGAGACTGCAGCGGCCAAATTGACCCTTTATGGGCTCCGATTACCTGAGGAACTAAACAGGCTACCACAAAGCAGAAAAGCCGCGCTGGAGAGAACTTGGAAAACCTGAA
Organism: Pollicipes pollicipes; assembly: GCF_011947565.3. Lineage (NCBI taxonomy): Eukaryota > Metazoa > Arthropoda > Thecostraca > Pollicipedomorpha > Pollicipedidae > Pollicipes > Pollicipes pollicipes. Next base: position 25,593,904 of record NW_023597034.1, on the reverse strand, counting down.
TGGCATGCGTCCTAGTGAACAGCGACAGGTGTGACAAGGGATATGTTATGTCAGGTCAAAGGGTTGAAGGCTATCGTTGTGCTGGCCCGTCTCGCTGCACCAATAATAAAACAACCCACATCAGTTCAAACAGTGAAAGCTGTAAGATAGGCTCCACGAATATTCGAATCAGCTGTTTTCACGATGAATTAAAGAGAATGTTCCACATTTGAATATACTGAAGCAAGCATCAGATATGATGAAGTTAGCTGGCTTGTGACTATAAGTATAATTTTAAGTGGAAAAGACTACTCTAGACAACACAAGTTATCTATTTATTAGGTATGCTCCTCAGTGCACCAGCGTTTGATTGTGTTATCATACCTTGCACAACATTGATTGAAAGCCAGCTGACGGCCGTTGCATCCAGAAATCGCGGTCACGAACGCGAAATTTGAACGACTCAACGGTTTTTTTGCCTTGGTCACCGCGTCGCCAATAAAACGGCGGGATTTGAACAACATTATTTCAATATCATAGATGTCTGGGTGACCTTGATATAGCCGGTACGAAAAAGTCTACATATCTCCATGGGCGCACCGCTCGGAAATGAAAGAGTTAAATAGGGACCGGGTGGCCGGCAAGACACCCTTCGCTCGGGTGGGGGTCAATTTGAACCCACTGAGATCTCGAGAACTAAGAAAGCTAGAAATACCAAATTTACAGGGTACATTTATCTGTACATAAACTCGCTTAGATCAAAGTATGAGGTTTCTAAGTCATGACCTTCAGGTGAAATAAGGTCAAACAAGGTCAAATTCCAGGTTGGCCTTCATAGTGCCCCAGAACCTAGATAACTGTTTCTAAGCAAAAGGTCACAAGCTCATTTACGGTAAGTGACCTTGTTTGACCCTTTGAAGGTCATGGCGACCAGAAATGTACAAGACTGCTCTGAATAAGCGTTGAATTGCATTTGCATTTGAATAAGCGACAAAGATTACGCTAGGGACTATGTTCCTAAAAACAAAATGTCGACCTGTGTCATCTTAGGTCAATGACTTATCCTGACCTCTAAATAGTCAATGGAAGATATCTAATGCGGTTCCTGCTATCAATAAATTCGAAATGAGCACCAGAAAGTATCCCATACAGCAAGCCCTGGAGTCATAAAGCAAGCTGGTTACCTTGGTCTGACCTTCATACCTGAACTTAGTGCAACGTAATTTGCTCATTCAACAATTTGGGTTGCCTAAGAAAGCATCTCAGAGATGTATGGCTTTTTCAAACACTCCGTTGCTGCATCAGATTGAACGATTCCCTAGAAATTGCCTTCGCTGAAACCATGGCCTAACTTTGACCTGCCATAGGTCAGTGACATTACAAGGTGCATCTAAATTTTTAAGTCAAGCGATCTGCTATTCGATTGCCTACAGCTAGGCCAATTTTGGCACGGATACGATACGGTTCGGAAAGCACTGTGGAAAAACCTTTTGGGGGTGGGCTCAATCTGACCCCCTCCCAACCCGAGCGCGTGTTAAGGCCTTAAGAAAGACAAGGCTGTGAAGTTTACCGAATGATTTTTAAGATGGTTTTTTCAGTTAAAAGCCTCATACAAATGTGAAACGCTCCTTTTAAGGCACTACAAGTTTTTTAAACTTTTCAAAATGTTTCTGTGAAATCTTAGTATATTCTGAACACTGACAAGGAGAACGTTGTTTTATAGAACTCCATTGACATGTAAGATGAAGACCACATGTGTCAAACTAAACATAAGCTTGTTGTATTAAACGAGACCATTTATAGATATTTCTTCAGCCCATGACTCTAGTTCACCCAAATTGTAGGAAAATACTATGCCTGGCAGTCAGCGATGCGCATCGGTGAAGGCGTTGGATGCCGGCTGCCATATTATTGTTTACAGCGGTGCTGTGTGGGGCAAGGCGGACTCAAGGATCATGTCATTCAATAATCATTCATCTTGGATCACGTTAACCTGTGTAAGCCGCGTAAGCTCTGTAGGTACTGTAAGGAAGCCATGTGAGTATTGCAGGCAAGCTTTGTAGGTGCTGTAAGCAAGCTCTGAAAACTCTAAGCAGGTTCTGCAACTACTGCATATTTATGAGCAGGAATGTTGCCAGAACAAATGAGCTTGCTTTGTCGCGCCTGCGTCAGAATGTCAAAATACCACCGAATGTTGGTATTTTGTGGTGCTTTTATTTAATAAGTTTTCAAAAAACTGATAGGAAGAGATCTAGCGTCATATCATAAATACGATCTTGCTTATAACCAGCCAACCGCGATTTTATCAAATTGTGTGTCAAACATGATTTTAAATCTCTGCGACACATTTTTAGCCGGAAGTCGCTGACAAAAGGTGCGCGGTCAGAATAAAAAACACTGAAATTAAAAAACTTTGCACCGTAATCCTTCGTGAGAGCGACTATTGTATGCAATTAAAAAAGGCCATGTCTGGCCACCTTGCAAAGACCAAGACAAAAGTTTAACCTTACTTGAACTTGGGTGACCTGACCATTAGCAATCAGCTAGCCCGACAGTACGGGACTGTAAAATGATAGCGATAAAAAATAATCCAGAACACCCCTTTGGAGTGCATTTACGGTGAGAACTAAGCGTCATTTACCACGTTTAAGTAAAATGTCACCGATGAACCTTGAGAAAAAGTCATGCATCGTGAATGTCAAGGTTATGAGCTTTAAAGTTTCGCAACATGCATAAAATGATGTAAATTCGGACAAAGGACTCACTCGTTGCATTGGAGACTCCAATCGTGATCACATGCACAGCTTGAAACGTGAAGTACTGTCGATGTGACGAATGCCTGCTCGGAAACGTCGTTTTACCGTTACCTCCTGGTATGTTTAAAGCCGATAACTCAGCAAAATAATTTTGAACTCAAAATGCCAGAATGGAAGCCCGCGTCACTGCAATAACGTTGGCGCCTTACCTTGCTGAGGATGTCCACTTCGTCAGGGTTACAGTAGGGGAACTCAATGCCACTGAAATAGCGGTGGCGCCTTACCTTGTTGAGGGTGTCCACTTCATCCGGGTTGCAGTACGGGAACTCCACGTTGCTGAGATAGCGGTGAGCGCCCTCGATGTTCTGGGAGGCGGCTACTAGGTTGTTCCTAGCCTCGGCCGCCATCGTGTAACGGACCTCCAGGCTCCTGCCAAGCCGACGAACGTACCCTGTCTCCTTAAGCAGGCAATGGACTGAATGTATATATATATATATATATATATATATATATATATATATATATATATATATATATATATCTCTCTCTCTCTCTCTCTCTCTCTCTCTCTCTCTCTCTCTCTCTCGCTCTCTCTCTCTCTCTCTCTCTCTCTCTCTCTCTCTCTCTCTCTCTCTCTCTCTCTCTCTCTCTCTCTCTCTCTCTCTCTCTCTCTCTCTCTCTCTCTCTCTCTCTCTCTCTCTCTCTCTCTCTCTCTCTCTCTCTCTCTCTCTCTCTCTCTCTCTCTCTCTCTCTCTCTCTCTCTCTCTCTCTCTCTCTCTCTCTCTCTCTCTCTCTCTCTCTCTCTCTCTCTCTCTTTCTTTTTATATATATAAAGCGACTTTAAAAACCAATGCACCATTGCAACCAACCATACGTGCGCCAGGTCATCAAACCTTCATCCGACCAAAAAGTAAGCACCAACAATGGTTCAGAACGTTGCCATCAATCAGCTGTGCTCACGGGCGAGTACAGTTGATGTGCGAGCGACTAATGGCTGCGTGGCATCACAGTGTGTCATTGCGCGGCACGGCACGCCAGGGGGCGCTGCTCACGTGTCTGGGATATCGGGCAGGTCCTGCCACTTCTGCACAGCCACGGCCAGCTGCCTGCAGGCGAACTCCATCATCATCTGCGCCTGGCGCCACTGTCGAGATAAGGCGGCGTCAGTGCCGGACCTGCGGCGCGGCGGCTTCCGAGTCCAGACGCCTGGGCTCAAGCCCAATTCATGGTATGACGTCACAGGTCGGAGCGAGCTGCTCCCGTCCGTCTCGGGCCTCAGCTGACGCGGTATTTAGCGCGCACAAACATCATCGCGAACGGTGCTATTTGAACCAGCGGACGCAAACGATCGCACGAATTCATAGATGTTCTCAGAACTGAAAAATCAACATGCACTCTTTATACGAAAAGGATCAACCGGACTCTACCTTGCGGTGTGCCTGTCAGCATCGACCTGCATGACTCCCAGACTTGGGTTCATATGTCACGCTATAGCAACACGCTTAAAGCCTTTTGCAGTAAATGACAGCCTAACAAAAAAAGCCCTCAATGCCTGCCAAAGCTGTTGATATTTAATTTGGGGAAACTACGCCATATGCCCGATAGTAATGGGAATTACAGGTGTACCAAGCTGTGGGCTACGTGTCACCGTGCAACTATGCGAGGAATGTTCTGCGGTTGTAATTCCCACTATTGTCAAAGTTCAGGACAGCTCGCCGAACCAGGCTCAGCGGTTCTCGGACCCACCGGCTTCCTGGGAAGGGTGAGGGTCCAGGTCAGAGGACGCCATCCATATCATCCAATACTATCAAAAAGTGGCAACATCGAGCTGCGTGAAAAAATATATAGGCTGGACACAAAGCCTGCATGACGTCATGTACACCATATTGGATGACATCAGTGGAGAGGATACTGCTCATGAGTCAGCTGACTGCTGTGCAGCCTATTTGCCCGAATGGCGGGTGTGTTTTGGTGGTGGTGCGGACGGTAGTTCCCGGTTGGACTCTGTGTAAATGGCTCACAGTTTTCGCATGCAAAAACTATTTTGTAAGGGAAATTGAATCCTGGAATAGTTTAGCCTCACCATAGTTTTGTATTTTTCCCGGGGGTACACATAACTCAGAGTTATATATCATGCGGCTTTTGTAGCGCATTACGTATCACGGCTGCTACGCATTCCAACCGGGAACCACCGTCCGCACGCTACCAAAAACATAACCACCATTCAAACGAATGGACGGTACAGCGGTCACCTGACTAAATGAGCAGTTTCCTCTTCACTGATGTCATCAAATATGGTGTCCATGACGTTACGGTTGCCATAACTGAGGCTTGTCCGAGGGATTTTTTGTTCACGTCTTCTTTAATAAATGTTGGCATTTATATAGCTCAATGTGTTGAATGTTAAATTTTATTTTTTGTAATTAAAGATGCTTATGACCAAAGCATATCCACCATTCAATATGATGGGTTGTGTAGCAGTCAGCTGAATAAATGAGCAGTTTCCTCTCCAGTGATGTCATCAAGTGTGGTGCACCTGACATCACGCAAGCTTTGCTTCCAGACTACTTCTACCTCTATTCTCACGCAAGCTCGATGTTGCCACGTTTTCAGACCGGACGGTTCTACGTCGTTAGATAGCCTTGGTCTAGCGTAAGCAAGTGGGATAGGGGAGAGGGTGGATCTAAAGGATCATCCGGAGATCATGTCATCTTAGAACAGTAAAATATTCATTTTCCACCTGATTTTTTGGCATAGAAGCACGGAATTCAGGACTTAGCTCCCTACATGATGATTTGTTGACTAGGGAGTCAGCCTAAAATGAATCAGAGAGCATCTTTGTTGCCTAATGCATATTTGCCATGCCAATTCTTTGTTTATTATTTTGTCTTTCTGCACTGCTTAAAAATATGCTCATTCTGTTTTACAACAGACTGACGCTTGTCCATTACGTCTCGAAATGATACATTGGCACAGCGGTTTGACGCGTATCGAATGTTCCTTTGTACTCGTCACAACACCTAAGACGGACAGTGGCCGCAGCCGCAGCTTCGACGTGCATCAATATCTAACGAAGCAGCTATTGTCATTACAGCGTAACTGAGGTTGACTGGGATATGGTGACTTTGCTGTGCGTGGCGCTTACTGACAACGAAGCGCACCGGTAGATAAACGCGTAATATGATCGGCAATCTCATTATTTTGCGGAATGAGGGCGCAGCCGGCACACAATGCGTAAAATGAGCATTCCTTTGGGAAGACAATAGCGATGCCAATTTGCCACTTATGTGGTGCTGTAAGTAATCATTACTACAGGGCATGTAATGCCAAGACATTGTTTACCAGGTAATCAGCCTGTGTGCCAAGAAATTGTTTACCAGGTAATCGAGTGGTGTACTATGCGGACGCAGCCCCCATCATCAAACAGTTGCACCATCCAACAAAACTGCGTTCAACCCATGCCTGACTGTTGCTGACAGCTGCATAGTTACCTTGAAGTTGGCCTCCATGATTCGGGCCTTCTGAGCCTCCAGGGCGTCCAGCTCCTCCTCCAGTTTGTTTTCCAAGTCACTTCCGTACTCTCCGCCGAATATTTTACCTAAAACGATGGATAATATCACTTATTCAATCAAACACACTTTTTCCACGACGGTATGACAACTTGTCTAACTTGATTGTTTTTCTGCATTTGCTATTCTTTCTGAACAGAAAAACCCGGACATCACTGCTGCCCGGGCTGGCAGTCAATATGACCATTAGATTGGTAGTTAAGGCTTTGGAAAAAGCCGGTTCAGATAAGGAAAGACCAGTTGGGTAGCTCCTAAATATTGCTTCCTGGTATCAAACATTACTGATAACGCAGCAATGTTTCGAGCTAGCAGGTCAAAAAGGCCACAAGAAAACGTATTATTTGCTTCGCGCCTGGTGCTACGCGATATAGGGCGTCTATTCACACATAATTATGTAACCTAAGCGCTTTTTTAAAAGTGCCGCCTCATTACATATTTTGGGAAAATGTCGTATATCTGGTTCTTTTGTGATGTTTATGTTGTTGCCGATCGTTTGCCAGAGAGCGTATAGTTGGTTTCTATTTCAAGTTCGGTCGGTAAAGTCTTGTATGATGTTGATGAGTCATTCTGTACCGCCCACAAGCGTGTCCAGTTGATATGGCTTACGCTTCATCGACGACATTGAGGAGCTGGGCAAATGCAGCAGCGACATTCCTCTCGCTGCTGCTTCTCCGCTTTTTGACATGCTTCTCTGTCGCACAACATACGGGAAGCGGTTACAGGATACACAAGGGAGGGAAGCGGCTGGGCTGGCTGCATGGTTGCATCTGCCATGTGATCTGTGTGCCGCCGGACTTAACCCATTGTGCAACAGTCTCTTCGAGCACTAAATGTTCGAGCCAAGCCACAGAGCTCCCGCCCGACCCAGTATTCAAATCATGCTCCTCATCTGCGGCACATCGATGTCGCAGCCGGCTCTGAAAAATTGATGGAAATGAGAAAGCGGACCGATTCGTGCGTGGTGCATAGGTAAGTACTTATGCATCAGAAGACAGATGTCTCCTCTAACAACCCTCTGGGTTTCGAACCTCGGACAAGTTCTGTTCAGCCAACAGTCGAAAATCTTATCGATGACATGGAATGGAGAAAGTCGGAATGGAGAAAGTCACGTGTGAATGTGGAAATTATCAAAGGGAGGTTACCGTTCTCAGTGCTGAGGTCTGTCGGCGCTCTGTTTTGGCGACAGACAGCGAGGAGTGGGTGTCAGTTGACCTACGACAAGGGGTCTCGGAGAACAGGTCCAGTTTTGGAACTCCTCTAGTGGTCGTAGGCGCGGAGCACCTTGCGGTGCCGGAAGGGAAGTGTGGTGTGGTACAGCTTTGAACCGGACGAACGAGCTCTGCAGGACCATATAGTACCATACAGGACCCACTCAGCTGCTGCTGCGACTGAGTCTCATTCAGGCATGGTTGCCTGGCGTGGGCGGAGCGTCGTTAGTGCGCGAGAATCAACGCTACTGTTGATTTATGTTCTCATTCATGGCGATGCTTGCGCATCCGGGACAATGCAAAGAAGCGGTTTGTGATTCACCTTTTTGGAGGAAAGGGCAGCTGACTTCAAGATTGGAGAAAATATACTAAGAATCAGTCGAAATTATTATTTACTGCTGAGTCGGCTGCAATGCACTGCGCGGGCCGTTGTGATTATTACATTCGTTGCATCAACTACATTACAATGGGTCATCTCCTTCGCATAAGTCGGGTTGAGAGTGACGACTATCATTTCAACAGCCATACCTGAAAGGAAAAGCCCAAGGACCAGACCACGTCCTTTGCACGAATGTGACGACACCAACTATTCCCTGTACGACATTGCATAACAGAGCAAGCGTCACTGAGACTCATGTCGCTGTAAGGTATCCCGAACTTCTTCACTATGGGTTCGAAAACGAGATAAGTCACACCAACCGGCCACTGGCATGAGCGGGGTGGAAACAACAGCCAAACAGATAAACTGTACACTGAACTCAGCCAGCGACAAGCAAATTTGCGATGAATGCCAGCAGCACGTTTTCTTGCAGATGACTAGGGCCGTTGCTAGACCTGTTACGTCTTGACAGCCATTGCAATGGTGCGATGCTTCGGAATAACGTCGTGGTCCTACAGATATTAGTTCCAGAACGACTAACCTGGCCAAGCCCGCCTTTTCACCTCACCAGTGGTCACCTACATTCCTTGCATGTGTTCGCATGATGGGACTGTTGTGCAACGCAGACCCGTCCGGCACAGGCGAGTGAAGCGGGATGAACGGGAGAGCTCACGCACGCGGCATTCACTCTAGGAGCCAGATAGGCTGCACCGTTGTACAGTTGAGCAGTGCGGACTTGTATAACACGCGCAGCTGGCTAGGCTGTACCGCAGTGCACCCAGGCATGCCAGGTGTTGGCCTACAGCTATGGGAAGCCTCCGGCAACAGTTATGGAAAGTCGGTAGGGACCGTCCAGATATTACGTCACGCATGAAAGGCGGGAGAGAATAGGGTTTATGGAGCATAACCGAAGGGTGACAGGAAGGCAGCGTAGCGTTGCGGTCGGGCGTGGTCGCCAACCATGTGGATCATTTCAAGACGTTTTAAAATCTTATTGCCGTTGGCTTCCTCCCATCAAAAGCAACACTCTTCTTTTGTTTCGCACTTGCAGGTAAATGAAGGGCTAATCGTAAGTTCCTTTTTGGGAAATTACGTCTAATATGACACAGTCCAGGAGTCTCTGCCAAACGCAACCAGTGCGTAACCAGAAGGGAAATACGTTTCAAAAATGACACAAAATCATGACGTAATTTATGTGACGGCACCTCAGAATGCTCTCAGTCAGCAGCACATGCTGGCAGAACTGCACCACATTCTAACCTCACGGGTTGGCCTGCTACACTAGACATAAGCACAGAGCGGTCACACGGTGGTCTGAGGTCCCCTGAAACATAGAACTGCTCTATCCGAGCGGCCTGGGGCTTCAGGTTACTAAGGCATTTTGGATGTTGTGGCATTTTGCGGGCTTTTTTATTTTGTCTCAGCATTTTGTGAAAAACTGCAACTCGTGAAGAGAGCTACCAAACAGAGCATTACGTTACTTTAGTCGGACCAACCAGCTCAACATGATTCTCATGCATTGCTGATCAATATTAATATACTATCATAGCATACGAGAGGAGACGTTGACTTACGAGACAAAATAAAGACAGTCATTTGGTCTTAATTCCAACAGGCGTTTTAGACCCCAGTCATAGTGAACACTGTCATCAACACCATTCCGTAGCATGGCGTATGTTCAGGCCACGGCAGATGACCTGTGCGTACTTAGGAGGGCGTCTTGTTTGGTGTACAGGTTCTGCAGCCTAGCCGCCTTGCTTTGCAGCTGGTCCACCTCCTTCTGGATGTTCTCCTTCTGCCTCACGGCCTCGTCACGTGCCTGTTTCGCTATCTCCTGCACGCACATTGCGCAGGAGGGCATCCAGTTACCCAGAGAGAGAGAGAGCAAAACCTTGGTCCAGATCAGCTAAATATCGACAACACTTCCTCCACGTATGCAGAGAGGGACATGGTGCGACCCGAGCAGAAGACGTCGAAATAACAGATGCATTTATCATGACAATATTTATGATGTTTACAACGCAACTGATGAGTGTAGAATAACAACGTGAAGTTCGAGATCAATTTGAACATATATTTCTTTGAACTGTAACATCGTACAAACTCTTTTTTGCTGATAAGTTTTACATTTCCAGCACAAAACGGAACCAACGTGCTGACAGAAACAGATCAAGGTATTGGTCCCCGGCGTCTATCAAACTCAAGCAAAGTTCATTTACGATTTACATGCGAGGATGCAATAACTATTTTGACGTGCAAAGATTCCAAGTGAAATGATTCCGAGGTGGTGTTAAAGGTGCACGCGTGCGGAAAGACGCGCTTTGCGACCGTGAAATCCTTCCACAGTGACTTCAAAAACACGCTTGAGGAAGACCCATCACTTTTTTGACATCCGCCAGAGACATGCATCAGTCTCACACCAAGCCGCCCCCAACCGACATCAAATCATGCATAGAAAAATACAAAAGGATTCCTGGATGGGACCATGCAGCATCGCTCATGCATTTAGTTCATGTTCCGGGACCTAGCGTCAAAAAGCAACATCCTTACAAAAGTAGAAAACGCCTGCGTAAGCAGTATATAAGCGAGCATCTGCGTCTATATAAAGCTGGCCAGCCAGCGGCGACATCTACAAAATCACGTCATCCTATGTACAGGGCGCACACGGTAAGTTCACAAGCCGGCGATAGGAGCAGCGGCCACCGCCAACCAGCGCTGTCGAACCTTGTTATTGCACCCGGCCACCCGTTCCTCCTCAGCCGTGCTGGCGCGAGCACCCCGCTTGATGGCAACCAGCGCCTTTTTCGTGTCCGACTGGTCCCCATCTTTTCTATCGAAGGACACGGATATTGTACAGCCGCTCGTGTTCGTGACGGCGTTGCGAGCGACGGAGCAGGCTAATATCCAAAGGTAGGGGATCGTTTAAGCTGTATGCAGGCTGGTAGCGTTGGTAATGACCTCGTGGATGGCATCTTAGGCTCTCAACGCCGAAAAGCCAGGAGCTCAAGACATTTTTGCTCATTTAACGTTCTTGGAAGTCCTTTGAGAAAACTACTCTCAGTGGTTTTGTCGTCGCATACAAGTCCGTGTCTGGCGTAAACTATCGAGCTGTCACCCGCTAATCAAGCACGGCCCCTCCATACAAAGGAGTAAGCCGCGGAGTCCTTTGATGCTGGAGGCGCAGAAGATCTGGCGATGACGCATCAGAACATCCTGTTAAAACGAGCTGTCATCCCGAGTGCAATGGAAAGCTATCTGGTGCTGTCTGGATGCGACACATACTGTCCAGATTTATGTTTGTAAGTCATAGGGGCAAGAGTCTAGCTTAATTTGGTTGCAGACAACTTACTAGACGCTGGAAGTTTAGATGAAGACAGCGAAACTGTCAACGCGATGAGTAACAAACATGTGAGTAGTACATCTTCACTACAGTGCAAGTTCTATAAGTAATGTGGTCAGTAATCGTTCAACACCTAACTTGTTGAAGCAGAACAAACCAAAATGATGAGATAGCTCTATACTTCCTCTCCAAATTTATTCAAATTATTTAACACCAGGAGATATTACGCGATGCACAGAGTGACAGTGAAACTGACGGTAACGATGAAGTTGATGGGAAAAATGAAATTACCACTTACCTTGACTTAATTGACTTGATTGACTTAACACTTCAACATTTAAAAACAATGAACGAGAATATATGAATGCTACCTTTTCTCCGCAGTAAAAGCTCTATAAGTAATGTTGTCAGTGACGATTGAATACCTTAATTGCGAGAGCAGAACTAAACCAAAAATGAGAAGGTGGCCCTATACGTCACCTTTATATTTATTCACCTTATTTCATATTAGCGGACGATATTTGCACAATGCACAAAGATGACCGGGACAAGCTGTAATTGGAGGAGCAAACTAAAGTTGGAAGGGGTCAAAATGAGATATAGAGCGGAAAATCTGATCAAAAGATGGCATTTCAATGGGAAAACATGAAAAATTGTGCATGTTAAATACAAAATCGGAGAGGAAAGCATGCTACTCTAGAAACATTTGACAGCTCATATCCCCCCAGTGGCTGCACCCATGAATAAAAAAAAAACGCCGCCAGCCTTAGTTTGTATGTTAAGCTTGATGGGCTTTTGAAAACAATTAATATCTGTGAGTCACAGGTCAAGCCACTCTATGTAAAGAGGTGGTTTAAAATTTTGAAATGCCCGTTTATGCGGCGCAGCATCAGGCGCTGAAATAGAAAAAAAACAGTTCGTAGGGCTGCTCCTACACATCATCAGTCGGCGTTTACCAAAATACAACTCTCGGAGAAATTCACTCGGCGCACAAAATGCATCTCGAAAAAGTTGTTTTTAGGGCACTTCTGGTGAGCAGGTTAGCGCTGCATAGATGACTTCACCGGTGCTCAAAACGAGCAGCGGTGAAGCCAAAAACAATCAAGGCGGGGAAGGAGGGGGATCACGATTAGACTGACACTGCGATTTTATCAAGGATATGCCGTCCAAAATATACTGCCCTGCACAAAACTGTTGGGTGAAACGTTGCCAAAAGATTTTACGACTGCGCTAGCCACAGCCCATAAGCTTAATAAATCGCTTTGGCGTCGTTAACCATCGCCAGCAAATGTTTTCATCGCACAAAATATTAGTCAGTAACGTCAAGTCAAGCCAACATTCGTCAGCCGGACGAGGTAGCCTGAGCAGTTATCATATGTCTGCCAAAATCTGACATCGCTTACAGGTACCAACCAACATCACATAGCGCAGTGATAGGTACCAACCAGCATCACATCGCGCGGTGATGGGTACCAACCAACATCGCATAGCGTCATGATAGGCAACAACCAGCATAACATTGCGCAGTGATAGGCGCCAACCAACATCGCATGGCGCAGTGATAGGTGCCAGCCAGCATCACATAGCGCAGTGGTGGGTACCAACCATCAAATCGCGCAGCAATAGGTACCAACCAGCGTCACATAGCGCAGACCAACAAACGATCTGTTCTGTAAATGCCAGTTTGACGGAAGGTCTCGGCTCATTGGTATGCAATTAGTGGCGAGCTGGGCTCTTAAATAAAAACTTAACTGACGCACGGTGCGCTGCTTAGATCTGTTAAGCGCTCTTGACCTTCTCAACTTGTTTTGCCGGTGTGTGCAATTAAGATCTTAACGCAGGAGCAGCGCCACAGCGAAAGTCTTGTCGACGTCCGCGATCCCCTGGGCCGCGTGGTCCAGCGAAATAGCGGTGGGCTTGTGATAGGCTGCTATCGGTCACGAGTCCCAAGGGGGGGGGGGGCGTGGTGTTTTGCCCCACCATCGAAGGCAGGTATGTTGACAACTAGTGTGGTGCTGCGTAAGAGCACCGGGGTGAGCACGCTACTTGGGCTGAAAAAGAAAAGTCAGCTGGCGACTGGCCAAACGTGGTCAACTTTGTCCCTGAGGGAAAGCCTCGGTCAACTTTGGAGGCTTTAGTGGACACCGTGAAAGGCCTTGTAATATTACTTTGTGTCAAATAAAACATTCGCGTGGCGTGATCTAGACCATATGACATCACGGCCATTATTGATGGATGACAGTCGTTTTTACCTACGTTTAAAGGTCGCGCAAGCCGTTTTGTCGTCAGTTTCAGTTCACCTGCTGCTCCCTTGACCATTAGTATTTTTTCCAAAGGTCACTGGCATAAAAGGAGCCACTTTGCAACTATTTTCAGATTTCAGAAGATTTGGAAGAGAAGAATTGCTGCATCCAATGCACAACATATACTCGTGGCCTGGCCAAATTAAACTGCTTTTGTCGTGCAAACTTTTTGAAGCTTTTAAGTCATGCACACTTTGGTGACGATGTTTATATACCGACATACACAATGCCTAGTTCCATTTTGATGCCCTAAATGGTTTGAAAGGCCTCTAAGATCTAGTAAAAAGACAACCAATTCAGCCCAACCCAACAAACTAAGCTCCTAATGCTACCGGGAGCCGGAGCTGTAAAATATGCATCGAGCAAAAAATAAGAATGCAGCATGTCTCTTCCAAAACGTCATGAAGAATAATAACCCGTCGAATTATGCAACTTAAGCTACACAAGCAAACTACCAAGCATTCCCCAGGCTGGGTGCTGGAAGCGATACAGCATCCACGTTTCCTGAAATAAAGCATGCCGAGTAATATATTAAACCCATAGCCATGTTTCTGAAGTACGAGCGGGATGCGTTCGATATACAAATTCAAGACACGATCAAGGCACGAAATGCAAGATACAAGACCCGATGTCCCACCATTCATCAGTAATACCAAGGCGAGCAGACGGTGGGCTGTGCGTCTTATACCTTTTTCTGCAACGCGTCAATGTACTCCTCCTGCTCTTTGGTCATTTTTTCCTCAAGTTTTCCTTGTTCGACTAGGAATTTTTTCACATCCGGCTTTTCAAGCTGATCGACATCGGCCTTCTCTTTTTCTCTGCAATGTTTTAATGCGGCTGGTGACTGAGGCTAGTTGAGTTGGTCAGCTACAGGTACCTTACATCAGAAGCGATGCTCAGCAAGTATGTCCTATTTTCTTAAACTCCTTGTCAGAAAGGCTGAAAACACTCTTCTTTCAATGGCCCAGCACTTTTAAACAGATGAAGCAAACGACACATTCGGTTTTGATACACTTGCAACTGGTTTCTCTTTGCTAGTTTGCCTTAGCACGCATTGCTTAATTTCAATTTGGGTTCACCTGAATGCTCTGATGACAGCAGTAGGAAGGCGTAGGGTGACAGACTGACGCCAGCGTCCGCAAAGGGGGGGGGGGGGGGGGAGGGACCACGTGAACGCCTGCAGGAGGCAAAAGGCTTACGCCAGCGTCTGCAGGAGAGGGGAAAACTCATGATCAATGCCCGCAAGAGGGGAACAGACTCACGCGAGCGTCTGCAGGACAGAGGATAGACTCATGGCGGTGCCGGAAGAAGAGGAACAAACTCACGCAAGCGTCTGCAGGGGAGGGGGTGGACTCATGACGGTGCCGGAAGGAGAGGAACAGACTCACGCGAGCGTCTGCAGGAGAGGGGATAGACTCATGGCGGTGCCGGAAGGAGAGGAACAGACTCACTCCAGTGTCGAAAGCATGGGGGAAGACACGCCACTCCCTGTCTGCAGGGGAGGAGAGAGAGACTCACGCTAGCGCCTGCAGGTCACCATACTCCCGCTCCAGCCGCTCCACCTTCTGCGTCATCTTGTCCAGCGCCTCCGTCTTCATCTCCAGCTGGGAGAGCACTTGCGGGTCCGCGCGACGCGCCTCTCCGATCTCCCGCTCCGTCTGCAGGTACTCCTCCACCGTCTCGCGGTCCACCACCGGCTGCGATGTCGGGGGCGCGCTGTCACGGTCATCGATAGGCGCCGCCGCCCGAGCACTCCTGGCAACGCCAAGTCCCTCCGATTGTCAAATGGATCACTTCGTTTTGCCTAATTTGTGTGCATAGACTTCGCGGAGTTGCGTCATTAGCGATTGCCATTTTGTTCATAATGGTTCTGTTATAATCAATGCCTTACAAAATGTGCTCTGAGCGGTGAATACGTTAGTGGGCTATTTCGGGTCGATTAGTTTTTTTTAAAATTATAGACCAACCAACCGTAGCGGGTCGGCACAGCAGCCATTGAAAACAATACACCCAAAGGTACTCACCTCAGGTCCGACACCATTTCCATGCGCTGCACCCGAGTCTTCCACGGAACTCTGCTGCGGGTACGGTTTCTGAAACGGTGCAGGATTTAGAGGCTGAGCTAATTTCAAACTAACTTAAGCTTCTGATTCATGGCCGTCGTATCCATCACGTGACTTACTGCAATCCGTTACGTGTATTACGTGGTCTAGCCTAGCGACGTGGCACGTGGCAACGTCTCTGTAACTGGTGGCTTTGTATAGCGCAATAAGTTTGGTATGCTTTTGTCGATGACGTTTTCCTTGTTTCAGCCACTTGTTTGCATTAGTTCGATGTTTCGAGCATTACGTTCAATATATACGAACAGCTTTCGGTCTGCAGAGTCGCTCTGACCTATGGTGTTGTTCAACTGCATAAAGCCATCGATGATTGTGTTCTTAGCAGAAAGAAACTTAGCAGCACAGCAGCACCGTCCTGTTCGAACCAAACCGGCAAGGTCATGTGGCGCAGGCCTGAGTTCAGGTCCCGCACCCGACACAGGCCTGGTGCTGCGTCAGCCTGGGGCCGGAAGCCGGAGCTCGGCGGGGGGCTGTGGCCCTCCGAACGCATGGTAAACTACACCCCATCTCAATAGCAGGAGTATTAGTTGCCACAAAACCTGCACCCTGCTATGGCAGCTCTCACCACCGCCCGGCAGCCGCCGCTCACCCCCCCCCCCCCTCCCCCTACCCCTCCATCGGCCAGCCGCGGCGACCGGGGCGGCGCTCGGCTCACCAAGCTGGAGATGGAGCCGCGGTTGGAGAAGGCCGAGTCGGTGCTCTGTCCGCAGCCCATGACGTCGGCGGTGGCAGACGCTGCTGCTCGCTGCGGCTCTCAGGCGTCGCGCCGGGGTCACAGGCTGTCGGCCGGGTGGCTCGCTCGCTCAGCGGCAGGGCAAGGGCCCCCTCGGCGCACTGGCGGCCGCACGGCGCGCCTGCCGACGCGAATGTCGATAGCCGCGCCGCATTACTATGGTAATGCTGTAAACAGACTCGGCGGGCAGTGCGGAGCGGCGGCGGTAGGTGGCGTTGCTGCCGCAGGTGCGCCCAACGAGCCGGCGCCTGGAGCGTGGCACGACGCCGGCTGCACGGCGCCGGAGCTGGTGGGGGGCGTGCTGTCATTGGGGCTTTACGATGTCCTCAGCAGCTAAGTTTATGGCGCAATACCGGCCTCTAATCCTGGCAGGAAGGGCGGGCGCCGCGGGAAATCGAGCTCCGTACCTCTGGTTTTCCCGACGCGCAGCTTAACCACTGTACTACCGCAGCCCCAGTCTGATGGAGTCAGCGCTACGCCCACTTTGCATCGGCCGTGACGCCATCCCCAACGCTGTCCCTGCGGTACAGCGGCCTGACAGCAGCCTCAGCACGCTGTTCCGGTTTCGGAGGGACTCGCTAGCAGTATAGGGACCATACCGTATATTCCAGTTGCATAGGGACTTGCTGGGCACGCTATCCTTGTTGCATGGAGACTCGCTGGCAATCTCAGCACGCGTTCCTGGGTTACAGCCTGTCTGACGGCAGTCCCAACACGCTGTCCCGGTTGTACTGATACCCGTCGGCAGTTCAGCAGCCCCAGCACGCTGTTCCGGTTGTACTGGGACCCGTCAGCAGCCCCAGCACGCTGTTTCGGTTGTGCTGGGACCCGTCAGCAGCCCCAGCGCGCTGTTCCGGTTGTACTGGGACCGTCAGCAGCCCCAGCACGCTGTCCGGTTGTGGGGACCCGTCGGCAGCCCCAGCACGCTGTTTCGGTTGTACTGGGCCTGTCGGCAATCCCAGCACATGTCCCAGCTGTACTGGACTCGTCGGCAGTCCCAGCACGCTTGTACGGTGGTGCAGAGAAACAGTATTACTGGGTCACGCATTATTCCTAATAAGACGGGATCCGTGCATGCATGATCTCACCTTTGTTAGTACTGTAGAAGGACTTGGCCAGCAGAAAGAGCATTAAATCCTGAACAGCTGCACAACAAAATTTCTCGGCATTGACCGTGCTGACAGGAATGGGATCGAAATATTTATATTTCTGTTTTCTGTGTTCTAAGGACTGTTTCTGTTCTTGCGCTATGGGAATACGGACCAGCCAACGTTGCTTCACTGTTTCAGGGGTGGAACTGGCAACTCCAACATTGTTTCTGAATTATAAAGAAGGGAGAAAGGGAGCGGGAGCAAAGGTAGGCTGAGCGACACAACATAATCCGTCCGCTTACAGGAACACGAACGACATATTGCATGCTGTTGCATATTTGCATGAGCATGAAGACACACAGTATAGTCAGAGGCGATGTGGCTCAGTCGGTATAACTCTCTCCTTGCACGTAAAGTCTCCAGGTTGGAATCACCACTGGGCCTCTGGGTGCGTTTATGACCACCACAGTCGTGAATGGTCCACCAGGGGCTGTGAGACGATGTTCACAGCACAACTTTAACTTTAATTCTGAAGCAAAGAACACAGCACATCCCTGACCTTATAGAAAAGGGCTCTGCTCGACCAGCGCTACCAGTGGATCTGTATGACCTATATGTCCAGTATGTATATCAACGTATCAGAAAGATCGGAGCAAGGTCACCAACTTTGTATTCATTCCTCCGTTGCCTACAAATTAGGCAGTTTGCACCAATCAGAGCCCTTCGCTAATGTAATCTTAGAGTCCAATCCAGTTTAGTCCGACTAGTCTGGGACTTATCGGCCTCTCATCTACTGTCTCCAATTTTTGTTTCTTAGTTCAGTCCGATCCATCTGGCTCGTCCGGGTTGCTAGAAAAATAGACGATATGAATCCGCGTCAGTCTTTTTACCTTTCATAATTCTTAAACATTAACAGCATATGTTGTACATCACAACATATCAGCCATTGCTCATTCCTTGAGCTGCATTAAACAAATGTTCATTCGTCTGTCACCATTGGTGTCACCACAAGTGCTAACATAAGATGGCTCGTTGCTTGTTTGGAATACAAGATTACATTCACATCTTACTGAAACGCTATACATGCTGTTACGACAACATCTTAGTTAATATGAACCAATATGTCATTCGCCACCTTATGGAAGAGGCAAGTTCACTTCTGACTGA
The DNA here is from genome assembly GCF_011947565.3 of Pollicipes pollicipes. NCBI lineage: Eukaryota > Metazoa > Arthropoda > Thecostraca > Pollicipedomorpha > Pollicipedidae > Pollicipes > Pollicipes pollicipes. Next base: position 25,575,259 of record NW_023597034.1, on the reverse strand, counting down.
GACGCATCAGTGATGTAGGCCCCACCTCACATTTGAGCATTTTCAGCTAGGTGCAGCATGTCTACACCTGACACTAAATTGTTTCAACAACATCCTTACTTCCAGAGTCATCCTTATTTCAGAATAAAACATGTACAGAATTTTGAGCCCCACCGCTAAAACTCCAGATGTCAGATCCAAGTGCTCGTTTTTTCCACACCAGAAGCAAAAGTATATTTATGAACCTGGTTACGTGTAGAAGAGTTGCAAAAATGAATAGGTGTACAGTGCAAAACCAATTCCTAATGGGCATATCGCCACATTGGATCAAGTTGTTTCCATTTTCTTGGCATCGGCACGTTGCAAGAGGAAATGTAATTATTTTTCCAGATTGCACAGCGTCTTAGTGACATGGGGTGAGGCATTGGAACGTCTCATTTTAACATCCTTGGGTGAAAATTATTCACTCGAATTAATCCAATCGATGAAACAATCCGTCATCCGTGGACTACTTCAATCCGCGAAGTGCTATGACACCAGTTCCCGAGGTCACTGGGCTCAAAAGACCATTAGCTGGCCACTTAGCACTATCAAGAGATAACGACGGAAGCGAAACACTTCCATCGATTTAATGGCGAGTGCCTGCTCTGACGGCCATTGCAGGCGAACGGGTATTTCACAGCGCACCGCCACGCATCAGATTATGTCCAGAACGTTTTGTCTACTTCTCAGTCTGAAAATATTATCGAAAGCCTCCACACTTAATTTTCAAAGTTCTAAAAATATCATCGAAAGCCTTCAATTCAAATTCACATCGTGTGGCGTGCGAAAAAGCATGTCTGCCTGCCCTTGCCTTCAGACTGTACCTTCCCGTGACCGCCGTCACTCAGACACTGGAAAGTCGCTGGACAGCTCCCGCAGCGACAGCGGTAATCCATGTGGGTGTAGACGTACATGCGTAGATCCCACTTCAACTTGGTGTTCTATGCCGACACCTCCAGCCAAATGCCGAAATGCTGGCTTTTAGCATTTGACATACGGCATGCTGGCGAGAACGGGCTACGGCATCTTGGAGGTGTGCGTGTTGGATGCGTGTCAGACCAGGAACGAGCACTTGGCTTTTGTAATCGATCCACGGCAGCGGCACCTTGGCACTCGCTCCTGATTCCACCACCCGATGGTGAAATTCCAGCGTACTGATTTAATTCTATGGTTTAAGTCTAGCGTGCCACAATCCTCGGCACGGCCCGCCCCGACCCTTGACCTCAGCTGACCTTGAGCGGCAGCTCCCATCCAACCAGCGACGAACAGCAAGCGTCAGAGCGACTCAAACCCACCCCCTTCGTCACGGGTAGGATGGGAGGAATGCGCTTCAACGGAGTTGTCCTACGGGGCGGACAACTGGCTCGATCAGCTCTTTTTAGATAAACGTAAATATTTCATTAGCAATTGGAATTAAAATGCTTACGAAATTCCAGCATTATCAACCTGATAACCAGTATGTGTCAAACAAGCCGTAACATTTCATGGCAGATATGTCATCACATGCAAATGAATCAAACACTTCAAAAATGAAGGCTTCAAACCAGCATGATATCCAAAACCGAATTCAATGTTCAGAATAAAACTTTGAATTGACGTCGCCATACAGTGATAAAAGCCTAGACTCTGGGACAAACGTCAGACTTCGTCGCTGTTCTTTGAAAAGCCCGCATGCGAGTAAAAGTGATCGATGGTCAACATCAATGAGTGTCGCTCATGATCCATGGAGTTTCTTTCGTGCCGTGTCGGTTTCATGTGGGCAACGTTTTGTTTTATTGTGGCGAGCGCGCTTTCAAACGCAATCCTCAAATTTGTCCTCCCTGGCAGCACGAGTGTCACCGCTGGCTCGATCTCTCCTGTTCTGGTGACGCCCGCTGCCGTGCGAGCCAGCCCCTCCCAGATATGTGACGTCTGCTGCCATGCGAGCCAGCCCATTCTCTACCTGTGACGCCTGCTGCCATACGAACAAGCCCCTCCTCTACCTGTAACGCCTGCTGCCATACGAACCAGCCCCTCCTCTACCTGCGACTCCTGCTGCCATGAAACCAGCCCCTCCTCTACCCATGCCGCCTGCAGCCATACGAGCCAGTCCCTCTTCGACCTGCGACGTCCGTCGCTGTGCAGCCCACGCCGCCGATCTCCTCGGCCAGCGCCCTGCGGACGCGCCCAGATGCGACCCCAGAGACGGCGCGCTCACGCCGGCACCAATCAGACAGCGCGTCGCCGGCAATCAGCTCATGATCGAGCCCGGCGGCGCTGCCCGCAGCGGCCGTCGGTCGCCGGTCGATCGGGCCTGCGCGGTCGCCGTCGGCGCCGCGGAGGCAGCCGGCCCGCCGCCGCCGCCGCCGCCGCAGACGCCGCGAAGTCCGCCGTCCGTCCGTCCGCACCGCACACCGCGCTTCGCCTCAGGTAGGTGACAGGCGCCGGCAGCCGGTGCGAAGCGGCTCCAGGCCGCTCACCGCCAGTCGCGTGGTGGTCTCAGCGGGGCGGGGGAGGTCAAGGGATTGTGTCAGCGTGGTTTTCCCGCGTCCACCGGGCAGCGGTTGCCTCTAAAGTTGGAGGGAACGTTGCCGTGTTGCATCCGTTTTGCTCAAGGGTATATGGTGGGATATTGAAAGATGCAGTAAGACGACAGAACAGTCCGTTTGGTACAACCCATGCATCGCCGTTGAAAAATTGTCTAAAATGCTTTACCAAAGCATTGACGGGAATATTTGTAACGGACCCGTTCGCGTTTCTCGGATATGTAATTCCGAACTGCTACCAACTTGCAATATAGTCACCTTTTGAGTGTTGTCGGGGAAAAAGGACTATACCGATTACCAGTAGGTGAAGTAGTGAATTTACAGTGACACGTGGCAAATAACAGGGCAGTGTCGAAAATGTTTCAAAAACGGAAATATGTTGACATTCAGGATGTACAATAATCAAGGGAACAGCCAGGGTTTCATTGGTGAATGGGCCCGGAGTTCGATATGTACACATCACGCCGATTTTTAACTTCTTGTCATCAGCCCTTTATGGTGTTAACAGATACAAGTGTCTAAGGAGGTTGCCCAGGGTTTCGGGCCATTCCCTTAGCTGCGCCCCTAACAATAAGTCTTGCCATGCCAAAATGCCGTTTTGGGTAATTTTTGCCAATGCAAATGGTTAATTTCAAATTCAGACCAATTACTGCCGGGACTACGCTTGTCTTGACGCCGACTAGTCCGCCAGTTTGCCCGTCCCGCAGCCCGGAGCAGCCCGACACCGCCAGTTAGATGGCTTATGCCGGACTAATATTTTTCAAGCTACTTACCTTGCCGCCATCGTGCCGATACGCATGCAACAAGTAGCAGTCCTGTGAAATCCGCCAACTAATATCCTTAATTTGCACACAAGAAGGTTAGCTAGACATGGTGTTCGTTCAATGCTGACTGTAATGTCACGAAACAGTCCTCCAGATCTGGTAACCGCGGCCAAAAATTGGAAGTCGTGAACAAAATCGAAGAGAATGGGTCGAAATCGGTTTCTAATGTCGCCCATACCCCAGGCTTTAGCCACAGGAGCACGACGACACGACTCTCTTTGTCAAAAGAGCAAGTGGACGATTGTGTAAGAGATGACGCATAAGCATTGAGCTGCCGGTCTTGGTGCGTGGTTGGAAGGGGGGGGGGAGGGGGAGATGCAGGCGTAAAGCCCACCACATGGCACAGCGAATGGCCCGTCTATAAGCTACGTAGCGAGCTTGACACTGTGTCACATTGTGTCATCTCACCGGTGACATTGATATTCAACCGCCGATGCCGGTATTCTGAAGCGTGGTCTTGACTATAACAAAGCCGGGCCTGAGCCAGGAGACTAGGACAAGCTAGATTGGACTTGACACGCAACAAGGCGTGTTGCCCAGTTCATTGTGATCAGTATGCACCAAACATTCATATTTTCACCAATGATTTAATTACTGGTGTCGAAAATTTCCGAATTTCCGAATACCGTCACCGAGTTAGTTGTCGAGCTACCGAAGTAATATATTTCATAGACTCAAGTGGCCGCGTCTGGCCAGGTCTCCAATCGGTCAATTTTCAGGCAATACCGACCGATAATTTGTGTGCCAATTCTTACATAAGCGGAGGTTGATGCCTGCTGAACCAGCTCGAGACGGACATTACAGTATAGTGATATCACCTATTTAAGTAGATTTCCGAAGGCAATGAACCAAAGTCGTTCTGGTGTTGAATGCTTTACATGATGATAACGTCCAACCGCATTATGGTCTCGTTCGTCCCACGCCTCAGAAAATATCCTGTTGGTATTGTTATTTTGTGCGCTGTCTGTCAACTTGGCAGAACTGGTTTACCTGATGCGATTTGGAACAGATTGTTTTGACCACGATTGTGGTGCACTACAAAATCTACATCGGTCCCCCAAAATTGGGTCGATTATGCCCCAAGCTTTAATGCACATCTCCATCATAACATGCGCTTCCATCTTGCTTAATTGCTTGCAACATTCTTAATTTGTGTATGGACGCATTTAACGGGTGTTGCGGCTATCAAAGCAAGGTTTTACAGAAGCTTGTAATATACGCCCCATTTAATCGCCACTCGCCTATCAGTCAGTATAGCTTCGACCCTCCAGACTTACAGGCGTCCACATGAATACCTTATAGGAAGTCTGAACCACTGCCCATGACCAAGGCGGTTCAACATCTCATTATGTATAAAGTTAAAATGAAATTAATGTTTAACAGAGACCCGCCAATCTTTTATGGGACCATCCTCATCGGTTCTCTCAACGAGTCAAGGTCAGGTGGCGGCGTCGCACGTCGAGTTCCGCAACTTCCCATCTGGGAGCCTTCATTTGCCGTAACATATGTGATATTCTAAAGCACGGCCCAGACTTGCGTACGCGGCGTAGGTCTGATTCAGCGTCGGCATCATTTTGTAACGAGCATATCACAGCCGTCAAACATGGGCATCACTTCAGTGCACTTTAAACCCGCTGCTTGCTTGAATTTGTAATACAAAGTCGCCCCTCGTATTATCTGACTGAATTTACTTCCATTAATGATGTTTGCGACTAGATGGCATATAAATCTAGGAATACGGGATCTTCCCAAATGGCGTCTTTGGGTCATGTCAAGCATGACCTCAAATCACTTGTTCGTTCATCCGCCGTCCCCGCGCAGGGCTGCTTACATTAAGGCAAGGCGAGACTAACACCACCAAATCTGCCGATGACAACACCATGACAATTACGGCGTGACAACGGAGTGGAAATGACAAAGTGAAAACTATGGGTCTGCTCCCGTGGCTCCTCCCAAGTTCTTAGACATGAGTTTAGTTTGGCGGAGGCTGGATGAGGTTAAAAAAGCGACTAGAGCAAACCCTACGCGCGCTTTGAGCGTGTATCTCCGTTAAAGACACCATAACGAGGACTGGCTCTTTGAGTTCTATGAGCGTGTACCTCCATTCAAGACATCCCAACGCTGGCCAGCACGCATGCTCAGTTTGCCACGCTGTGTTGCCAATCTGGCAACAATCTGGAAGAAATCATTGCACAACTTCATGTGGTCTCGATTCGGCTCACTTCGACGTTTGCCATTTCATTATCAAACCTCCTCAGCTGGAGGGCTGAAGTTTCGGGAATTTTCTTGACTAGCATACGACATTGCCCATGGGCGGAGGTGGGCCTGATTTGTCGGACCCATGCCGGTGTTCACATTACCATTGAGATTGCAGTGCTTTCGTAGGCATGCAGTACAACCACAGGGGGTTGATTTCAGAATGATGTGAGTCTTTTCATCCCCAAATATTATGAAAAGCTATTTGCTACATGCGTAGTAGACTGGTTTCTCAAATGCGGCTGTGGCGGGCGTGCAAGGCGAGTAATGCCAACACGAATCAATACTGGTTTCGGTATTGAACTGAGCGTGCGTTTACTTCTAGGTGCGCCATAGATGTTTATACCTTGTATTTCCCTAGAAAAGCTCCATACCATTCTCATCGTTGCTAAAAGCGCATACGTTGCAAAGGCAGCTTAAGGAAACAATCTGGTTCGGGATGATGGCCCAGATTACGTTGACAACAAAACCAGCGGGTTGCGGTGGCAATAACAGTTCTGATGCACCAGCGGAGTTTGGATATTAGCAGGGCGGGCACATCATGCCAGGTTGGTGACAGGTGTCATAAATATTAGCGAGAAACGGCGCTGGCCTTGCACTGATACTAGCAATAAGTTACCCCTGTGTTTTAACCCGCCAGCTTCGTATATCATGTAGCCGGCTCTGGTCTTAGATATTGTGCTATAATGCGATATTAACGCTATATCACGCATCTTATTGTCAACGTCCTACATCATACATCCAGCACTGGTCTAGACATCGTCAGAGGTGAATACAGGCATCACAATGTGGAGTAGACGGGAACGCCAATATTTGCATGGTAAGGCTTTACTCGTGATCAAGGGTTTTACTCGCCTAATTTCCAAATCCTGCATACACTGGCAGGAACTTCCTCGAAGTTTAACATAATGCAGGAAATCTGAATACATTATTCTGGTAAGGCAAACTACTCAGGTTTATTCCATTTTGCCCTCCTGAGTACGTTTGTAACGTTTGATGCACACGCTTGTTTCGGGTAAAGAAGTTCATACCACAAGCTTTCGTTAAGTCTTCGCCCCTCCAACTCACGCGTGGGCCGATTCCCGCGTGGTGTATCGCACGCCACATGGATCTCCAGCGGGATAGACCACATGGGAAAAGGCATGAATGCTGTACCAGTCAGATGTCTTTCCCGGCTTGAGGCCAGCGGAGTGATACAGACACGATTATTATTACCATGCAAAAAACGCATTAATACAAGGGAATGAAAATATTTCTTGGGAGTCTATACAGAAACGGCACGCAAGTATTATTAGAAAATGTAGCCTTCATGAATTTTCCACGCGGAGGTGAACTAATCTTGTGTCTACGCGCTAGATACCTTTGTCTGCAGTACCGGCTGTTATGAGGTCTGTCAAGGTTTGTCGCTTTGGTGACAACTCTTTATTGCAGACCTTTATTTTTTTATATGATAAAATACGTTCCATACGCAGCAAGGTCTGTTTCTGCCTGCCTTATATGCGTGCAGAAACACACTGCACTGAAAAGCTAGTAGATTTCGCCTTGTGTACTTGCGAGCAACTCGGGTCCTGAACTACACACACGGGGTTTTCACAATCTCCACCATCTACTTTATGCTAGAAAACATGTCTGATAGCAACGAAACGATGCTCTCATTATGACCATAATTCCCCAATCCCTCTTGGTCGTGTGCACAGCCATCACAAACAAGATCACCGTGTTGGGTACGCTTTGAGCAAAAACTCTCAACTATAAAATATGCATTTTTTTGGTCTGAGCCCACCACGCCCGACAAGCGCACAGCAACTTGAATTATTGAATAGTGCGCAAGACATATAATGTTGTTATTCGAAAGGTGAAACTGACGCATAAAACTACAACGTATGTTTCAAATTTTGGTAACACGGTTGGTGCAGAGCAGCATGCTTCACTTATAAGCTCGACCTCCGGGACCCCGATAAGCATCTTGAGCACATCGCGAT
>NW_023597034.1:25545387-25567089 GCF_011947565.3 Pollicipes pollicipes | reverse complement strand
CAATGGCTGATATGTTGTGATGTACAACATATGCTGTTAATGTTTAAGAATTATGAAAGGTAAAAAGACTGACGCGGATTCATATCGTCTATTTTTCTAGCAACCCGGACGAGCCAGATGGATCGGACTGAACTAAGAAACAAAAATTGGAGACAGTAGATGAGAGGCCGATAAGTCCCAGACTAGTCGGACTAAACTGGATTGGACTCTAAGATTACATTAGCGAAGGGCTCTGATTGGTGCAAACTGCCTAATTTGTAGGCAACGGAGGAATGAATACAAAGTTGGTGACCTTGCTCCGATCTTTCTGATACGTTGATATACATACTGGACATATAGGTCATACAGATCCACTGGTAGCGCTGGTCGAGCAGAGCCCTTTTCTATAAGGTCAGGGATGTGCTGTGTTCTTTGCTTCAGAATTAAAGTTAAAGTTGTGCTGTGAACATCGTCTCACAGCCCCTGGTGGACCATTCACGACTGTGGTGGTCATAAACGCACCCAGAGGCCCAGTGGTGATTCCAACCTGGAGACTTTACGTGCAAGGAGAGAGTTATACCGACTGAGCCACATCGCCTCTGACTATACTGTGTGTCTTCATGCTCATGCAAATATGCAACAGCATGCAATATGTCGTTCGTGTTCCTGTAAGCGGACGGATTATGTTGTGTCGCTCAGCCTACCTTTGCTCCCGCTCCCTTTCTCCCTTCTTTATAATTCAGAAACAATGTTGGAGTTGCCAGTTCCACCCCTGAAACAGTGAAGCAACGTTGGCTGGTCCGTATTCCCATAGCGCAAGAACAGAAACAGTCCTTAGAACACAGAAAACAGAAATATAAATATTTCGATCCCATTCCTGTCAGCACGGTCAATGCCGAGAAATTTTGTTGTGCAGCTGTTCAGGATTTAATGCTCTTTCTGCTGGCCAAGTCCTTCTACAGTACTAACAAAGGTGAGATCATGCAGTGCACGGATCCCGTCTTAATTAGGAATAATGCGTGACCCAGTAATACTGTTTCTGCACCACCGGTACAGCGTGCTGGGACTGCCGACGAGTCCCAGTACAGCTGGGACAGTGTGCTGGGATTGCCGACAGGCCCAGTACAACCGAAACAGCGTGCTGGGGCTGCCGACGGGTCCCCAAACAACCGGACAGCGTGCTGGGGCTGCTGACGGGTCCCAGTACAACCGGAACAGCGTGCTGGGGCTGCTGACGGGTCCCAGCACAACCGAACAGCGTGCTGGGGCTGCTGACGGGTCACCAAACAACCGGACAGTGTGCTGGGGCTGCTGACGGGTCCCAGTACAACCGGAACAGCGTGCTGGGGCTGCTGACGGGTCCCAGTACAACCGGAACAGCGTGCTGGGGCTGCTGACGGGTCCCAGTACAACCGGAACAGTGTTCTAGGGCTGCTGATGGCCCAGTGCAACCGGACAGTGTGCTGGAACTGCCGACGAGTCCCTAACAACCGGAAGTATGCTGGGGCTGCTGACGGGTCCCAGTACAACCGGGACAGCGTGCTGGGGCTGCTGACGGGTCCCAGTACAACCGGAACAGCGTACTGGGACTGCCGACGGATCCCAGTACAACCGCGACAGCGTGCTGGGGCTGCTGACGGGCCCTGACGCTGTCCGGTTGTACCGGACAGCGTGCTGGGGCTGCTGACGGGCCCAGTACAACCGGAACAGCGTGCTGGGGCTGCTGACGGGCCCCAGTACAACCGGACAGTGTTCTAGGGCTGCTGACTGGCCCCAGTGCAACCGGACAGTGTGCTGGAACTGCCGACGAGTCCCTATACAACCGGAACAGCGTGCTGGGGCTGCTGAGCTGCCGACGGGTACCAGTACAACCGGGACAGCGTGTTGAGACTGCCGTCAGACAGGCTGTAACCCAGGAACGCGTGCTGAGATTGCCAGCGAGTCTCCATGCAACAAGGATAGCGTGCCCAGCAAGTCCCTATGCAACTGGAATATACGGTATGGTCCCAATACTGCTAGCGAGTCCTCCGAAACCGGAACAGCGTGCTGAGGCTGCTGTTCAGGGCCGCTGTACCGCAGGGACAGCGTTTGGGATGGCGTCACGGCCGATGCAAAGTGGGCGTAGCGCTGACTCCATCAGACTGGGGCTGCGGTAGTACAGTGGTTAAGCTGCGCGTCGGGAAAACCAGAGGTACGGAGCTCGATTTCCCGCGGCGCCCGCCCTTTCCTGCCAGGATTAGAGGCCGGTATTGCGCCATAAACTTAGCTGCTGAGGACAATCGTAAAGCCCCAATGACAGCACGCCCCCCCACCAGCTCCGGCGCCGTGCAGCCGGCGTCGTGCCACGCTCCAGGCGCCGGCTCGTTGGGCGCACCTGCGGCAGCAACGCCACCTACCGCCGCCGCTCCGCACTGCCCGCCGAGTCTGTTTACAGCATTACCATAGTAATGCGGCGCGGCTATCGACATTCGCGTCGGCAGGCGCGCCGTGCGGCCGCCAGTGCGCCGAGGGGGCCCTTGCCCTGCCCGCTGAGCGAGCGAGCCACCCGGCCGACAGCCTGTGACCCCCGGCGCGACGCCTGAGAGCCGCAGCGAGCAGCAGCGTCTGCCACCGCCGACGTCATGGGCTGCGGACAGAGCACCGACTCGGCCTTCTCCAACCGCGGCTCCATCTCCAGCTTGGTGAGCCGAGCGCCGCCCCGGTCGCCGCGGCTGGCCGATGGAGGGTAGGGGGAGGGGGGGGGGGGGGTGAGCGGCGGCTGCCGGGCGGTGGTGAGAGCTGCCATAGCAGGGTGCAGGTTTTGTGGCAACTAATACTCCTGCTATTGAGTTGGGGTGTAGTTTACCATGCGTTCGGAGGGCCACAGCCCCCGCCGAGCTCCGGCTTCCGGCCCCAGGCTGACGCAGCACCAGGCCTGTGTCGGGTGCGGGACCTGAACTCAGGCCTGCGCCACATGACCTTGCCGGTTTGGTTCGAACAGGACGGTGCTGCTGTGCTGCTAAGTTTCTTTCTGCTAAGAACACAATCATCGATGGCTTTATGCAGTTGAACAACACCATAGGTCAGAGCGACTCTGCAGACCGAAAGCTGTTCGTATATATTGAACGTAATGCTCGAAACATCGAACTAATGCAAACAAGTGGCTGAAACAAGGAAAACGTCATCGACAAAAGCATACCAAACTTATTGCGCTATACAAAGCCACCAGTTACAGAGACGTTGCCACGTGCCACGTCGCTAGGCTAGACCACGTAATACACGTAACGGATTGCAGTAAGTCACGTGATGGATACGACGGCCATGAATCAGAAGCTTAAGTTAGTTTGAAATTAGCTCAGCCTCTAAATCCTGCACCGTTTCAGAAACCGTACCCGCAGCAGAGTTCCGTGGAAGACTCGGGTGCAGCGCATGGAAATGGTGTCGGACCTGAGGTGAGTACCTTTGGGTGTATTGTTTTCAATGGCTGCTGTGCCGACCCGCTACGGTTGGTTGGTCTATAATTTTAAAAAAACTAATCGACCGAAATAGCCCACTAACGTATTCACCGCTCAGAGCACATTTTGTAAGGCATTGATTATAACAGAACCATTATGAACAAAATGGCAATCGCTAATGACGCAACTCCGCGAAGTCTATGCACACAAATTAGGCAAAACGAAGTGATCCATTTGACAATCGGAGGGACTTGGCGTTGCCAGGAGTGCTCGGGCGGCGGCGCCTATCGATGACCGTGACAGCGCGCCCCCGACATCGCAGCCGGTGGTGGACCGCGAGACGGTGGAGGAGTACCTGCAGACGGAGCGGGAGATCGGAGAGGCGCGTCGCGCGGACCCGCAAGTGCTCTCCCAGCTGGAGATGAAGACGGAGGCGCTGGACAAGATGACGCAGAAGGTGGAGCGGCTGGAGCGGGAGTATGGTGACCTGCAGGCGCTAGCGTGAGTCTTTCTCTCCTCCCCTGCAGACGGTGGCGTGTCTTCCCCCATGCTTTCGACACTATAGTGAGTCTGTTCCTCTCCTTCCGGCACCGCCATGAGTCTATCCTCTCTCCTGCAGACGCTCGCGTGAGTCTGTTCCTCTTCTTCTGGCACCGCCATGAGTCTATCCCCTCTCCTGCAGACGCTCGCGTGAGTCTGTTCCTCTTCTTCTGGAACCGCCATGAGTCTATCCCCTCTCCTGCAGACGCTCGCGTGAGTCTGTTCCTCTCTTGCGGGCACTGTCATGAGTCTATCCCCTCTCCTGCAGACGCTCGCGTGAGTCTGTTCCTCTTCTTCCGGCACTGTCATGAGTCTATCCTCTGTCCTGCAGACGCTCGCGTGAGTCTGTTCCTCTCTTGCGGGCACTGTCATGAGTCTATCCCCTCTCCTGCAGACGCCTGCGCGAGTCTGTTCCTCTTCTTCCGGCACCGCCATGAGTCTATCCTCTGTCCTGCAGACGCTCGCGTGAGTCTGTTCCTCTCTTGCGGGCACTGTCATGAGTCTATCCCCTCTCCTGCAGACGCCTGCGCGAGTCTGTTCCTCTTCTTCCGGCACCGCCATGAGTCTATCCTCTGTCCTGCAGACGCTCGCGTGAGTCTGTTCCTCTCTTGCGGGCATCGATCATGAGTTTTCCCCTCTCCTGCAGACGCTGGCGTAAGCCTTTTGCCTCCTGCAGGCGTTCACGTGGTCCCTCCCCCCCCCCCTTTGCGGACGCTGACGTCAGTCTGTCACCCTACGCCTTCCTACTGCTGTCATCAGAGCATTCAGGTGAACCCAATTTGAAATTAAGGAATGCGTGCTAAGGCTAACTAGCAAAGAGAAACCAGTTGCAAGCGTATCAAAACCGAATGTGTCGTTTGCTTCATCTGTTTAAAAGTGCTGGGCCATTGAAAGAAGAGTGTTTTCAGCCTTTCTGACAAGGAGTTTAAGAAAATAGGACATACTTGCTGAGCATCGCTTCCGATGTAAGGTATCTGTAGCTGACCAACTCAACTAGCCTCAGTCACCAGCCCCATTAAAACATTGCAGAGAAAAAGAGAAGGCCGATGTCGATCAGCTTGAAAAGCCGGATGTGAAAAAATTCCTAGTCGAACAAGGAAAACTTGAGGAAAAAATGACCAAAGAGCAGGAGGAGTACATTGACGCGTTGCAGAAAAAGGTATAAGACGCACAGCCCACCGTCTGCTCGCTTTGGTATTACTGAGGAATGGTGGGACATCGGGTCTTGTATCTTGCATTTCGTGCCTTGATCGTGTCTTGAATTTGTATTTCGAACGCATCCCGCTCGTACTTCAGAAACGTGGCTCTGGGTTTAATATATTACTCGGCATGCTTTATTTCAGGAAACGTGGATGCTGTATCGCTTCCAGCGCCCAGCCTGGGGAATGCTTGGTAGTTTGCTTGTGTAGCTTAAGTTGTATAATTCGACGGGTTATTATTCTTCATGACGTTTTGGAAGAGACATGCTGCATTCTTATTTTTTGCTCGATGCATATTTTACAGCTCCAGCTCCCGGTGGCATTAGGAGCTTAGTTTGTTGGTTTGGACTGAATTGGTTGTCTTTTTACTAGATCTTAGAGGCCTTTCAAACCATTTAGGACATCAAAATGGAACTAGGCATTGTGTATGACGGTATATAAACATCGTCACCAAAGTGTGCATGACTTAAAAGCTTCAAAAAGTTTGCACGACAAAAACAGTTTAATTTGGCTAGGCCACGAGTATATGTTGTGCATTGGATGCAGCAATTCTTCTCTTCCAAATCTTCTGAAATCAGAAAATAGTTGCAAAGTGGCTCCTTTTATACCAGTGACCTTTGGAAAAAATACTAATGGTCAAGGGAGCAGCAGGTGAACTCCTGAAACTGACGACAAAACAGCTTGCGCGACCTTTAAACGTAGGTAAAAACGACTGTCATCCATCAATAATGGCCGTGATGTCATAAGGTCTAGATCATGCCACGCGAATGTTTTATTTGACACAAAGTAATATTACAAGGCCTTTCACGGTGTCCACTAAAGCCTCCAAAGTTGACCGAGGCTTTTCCTCAGGGACAAAGTTGACCACGTTTGGCCAGTCGCCAGCTGATTTTTCTTTTTCAGCCAAAGTAGCGTGCTCACCCCGGTGCTCTTACCCAGCACCACACTAGCTGTCAACATACCTGCCTTCGATGGTGGGGCAAAACACCACGCCCCCCCCCCCCCCCCTCTTGGGACTCGTGACCGATAGCAGCCTATCACAAGCCCACCGCTATTTCGCTGGACCACGCGGCCCAGGGGATCGCGGACGTCGACAAGACTTTCGCTGTGGCGCTGCTCCTGCGTTAAGATCTTAATTGCACACACCGGCAAAACAAGTTGAGAAGGTCAAGAGCGCTTTACAGATCTAAGCAGCGCACCGTGCGTCAGTTAAGTTTTTATTTAAGAGCCCAGCTCGCCACTAATTGCTTACCAATGAGCCGAGACCTTCCGTCAAACTGGCATTTACAGAACAGATCGTTTGTTGGTCTGCGCTATGTGACGCTGGTTGGTACCTATAGCTGCGCGATTTGATGGTTGGTACCCACCACTGCGCTATGTGATGCTGGCTGGCACCTATCACTGCGCCATGCGATGTTGGTTGGTGCCTATCACTGCGTAATGTTATGCTGATTGTTGCCTATCATGACGCTATGCGATGTTGGTTGGTACCCATCACCGCGCGATGTGATGCTGGTTGGTACCTATCACTGCGCTATGTGATGCTGGTTGGTACCTGTAAGTGATGTCAGATTTTGGCAGACATATGATAACTGCTCAGGCTACCTGGTCCGGTTGACGAATGTTGGCTTGACTTGACGTTACTGACGATTATTTTGTACGATGAAAGCATTTGCTGGCGATGGTTAACGACACCAAAGCGATTTATTAAGCTTATGGGCTGTGGCTAGCGCAGTCGTAAAATCTTTTGGCAACGTTTCACCCAACAATTTTGTGCAGGGCAGTATATTTTGGACGGCATATCCTTGATAAAATCGCAGTGTCAGTCTAATCGTGATCCCCCTCCTTCCCCGCCTTGATTGTTTTTGGCTTCACCGCTGCTCGTTTTGAGCACCGGTGAAGTCATCTATGCAGCGCTAACCTGCTCACCAGAAGTGCCCTAAAAACAACTTTTTCGAGATGCATTTTGTGCGCCGAGTGAATTTCTCCGAGTTATATTTTGGTAAACGCCGACTGATGATGTGTAGGAGCAGCCCTACGAACTGCTTTTTTTCTATTTCAGCGCCTGATGCTGCGCCGCATAAACGGGCATTTCAAAATTTTAAACCACCTCTTTACATAGAGTGGCTTGACCTGTGACTCACAGATATTGTTTTCAAAAGCCCATCAAGCATAACATACAAACTAAGGCTGGCGGCGTTTTTTGTTTATTCATGGGTGCAGCCACTGGGGGGATATGAGCTGTCAAATGTTCCTAGAGTAGCATGCTTTCCTCTCCGATTTTGTATTTAACATGCACAATTGTTCATGCTTTCCCATTGAAATGCCATCTTTTGATCAGATTTTCCGCTCTATATCTCATTTTGACCCCTTCCAACTTTAGTTTGCTCCTCCAATTACAGCTTGTCTCGGTCATCTTTGTGCATTGTGCAAATGTCGTCCGCTAATATGAAATTAGGTGAATAAATATAAAGGTGACGCATAGGGCTACCTTCTCATTTTTGGTTTAGTTCTGCTCTCGCAATTAAGGTATTCAATCGTCACTGACAACAAACATTACTTATAGAGCTTTTACTGCGGAGAAAAGGCAACATTCATATATTCTCGTTCATTGTTTTTAAATGTTGAAGTGCTAAGTCAATCAAGTCAATTAAGTCAAAGTAAGTGTTAATTTCATTTTTCCCATCAATTTCATCGTAACCGTCAGTTTCACTGTCACTCTGTGCATCGCGTAATATCTCCTAGTGTTAAATAATTTGAATAAATTTGGAGAGGAAGTATAGAGCTATCTCATCATTTTGATTTTGTTTTGCTTCAACAAGTTAGGTGTTGAACGATTACTGACCACATTACTTATAGAACTTGCACTGCAGTGAAGAGGTACTACTCACATGTTTGTTACTCATCGCGTTGACATTTTCGCTGTCTTCATCTGAACTTCCAACGTCTAGTAAGTTGTATGCAACCAAATTAAGCTAGAATCTTGTCCCTATGACTTACAAACATAAATCTGGACAGTATGTGTCGCATCCAGACAGCACCAGATAGCTTTCCATTGCACTCGGGATGACAGCTCGTTTTAACAGGATGTTCTGATGCGTCATCGCCAGATCTTCTGCGCCTCCAGCATCAAAGGACTCCGCGGCTTACTCCTTTGTATGGAGGGGCCGTGCTTGATTAGCGGGTGACAGCTCGATAGTTTACGCCAGACACGGACTTGTATGCGGCGACAAAACCACTGAGAGTAGTTTTCTCAAAGGACTTCCAAGAACGTTAAATGAGCAAAAATGTCTTGAGCTCCTGGCTTTTCGGCGTTGAGAGCCTAAGATGCCATTCACGAGGTCATTACCAACGCTACCAACCTGCATACAGCTTAAGCGATCCCCTACCTTTGGATATTAGCCTGCTCCGTCGCTCGCAACGCCGTCACGAACACAAGCGGCTGTACAATATCCGTGTCCTTCGATAGAAAAGATGGGGACCAGTCGGACACGAAAAAGGCGCTGGTTGCCATCAAGCGGGGTGCTCGCGCCAGCACGGCTGAGGAGGAACGGGTGGCCGGGTGCAATAACAAGGTTCGACAGTGTTGGTTGGCGGTGGCCGCTGCTCCTATCGCCGGCTTGTGAACTTACCGTGTGCGCCCTGTACATAGGATGACGTGATTTTATAGATGTCGCCGCTGGCTGGCCAGCTTTATATAGACGCAGATGCTCGCTTATATACTGCCTACGCAGGCGTTTTTTACTTTTTTAGGGATGTTGTTTTTTGACGCTAGGTCCCGGAAGATGAACTAAATGCATGAGCGATGCTGCATGGTCCCATCCAGGAATCCTTTTGTATTTTTCTATGCATGATTTGATGTCGGTTGGGGGCGGCTTGGTGTGAGACTGATGCATGTCTCTGGCGGATGTCAAAAAAGTGATGGGTCTTCCTCAAGCGTGTTTTTGAAGTCACTGTGGAAGGATTTCACGGTCGCAAAGCGTGTCTTTCCGCACGCGTGCACCTTTAACACCGCCTCGGAATCATCTCACTTGGAATCTTTGCACGTCAAAATAGTTATTGCATCCTCGCATGTGAATCGTAAATGAACTTTGCTTGAGTTTGATAGACGCCGGGGACCAATACCTTGATCTATTTCTGTCAGCACGTTGGTTCCGTTTTGTGCTGGAAATGTAAAACTTATCAGCAAAAAAGAGTTTGTACGATGTTACAGTTCAAAGAAATATATGTTCAAATTGATCTCGAACTTCACGTTGTTATTCTACACTCATCAGTTGCGTTGTAAACATCATAAATATTGTCATGATAAATGCATCTGTTATTTCGACGTCTTCTGCTCATGTCGCACCATGTCCCTCTCCGCATACGTGGAGGAAGTGTTGTCTATATTTAGCTGATCTGAACCAAGGTTTTGCTCTCTCTCTCTCTGGGTAACTGGATGCCCTCCTGCGCAATGTGCGTGCAGGAGATAGCGAAACAGGCACGTGACGAGGCTGTGAGGCAGAAGGAGAACATCCAGAAGGAGGTGGACCAGCTGCAAAGCAAGGCGGCTAGGCTGCAGAACCTGTACACCAAACAAGACGCCCTCCTAAGTACGCACAGGTCATCTGCCGTGGCCTGAACATACGCCATGCTACGGAATGGTGTTGATGGCAGTGTTCACTATGACTAGGGTCTAAAACGCCTGTTGGAATTAAGACCAAATGACTGTCTTTATTTTGTCTCGTAAGTCAACGTCTCCTCTCGTATGCTATGATAGTATATTAATATTGATCAGCAATGCATGAGAATCATGTTGAGCTGGTTGGCCCGACTAAAGTAAGGTAATGCTCTGTTTGGTAGCTCTCTTCACGAGTTGCAGTTTTTCACAAAATGCCGAGACAAAATAAAAAAGCCCGCAAAATGCCACAACATCCAAAATGCCTTAGTAACCTGAAGCCCCAGGCCGCTCGGATAGAGCAGTTCTATGTTTCAGGGGACCTCAGACCACCGTGTGACCGCTCTGTGCTTACGTTTAGTGTAGCAGGCCAACCCGTGAGGTTAGAATGTGGTGCAGTTCTGCCAGCATGTGCTGCTGACTGAGAGCATTCTGAGGTGCCGTCACATAAATTACGTCATAATTTTGTGTCATTTTTGAAACGTATTTCCCTTCTGGTTACGCACTGGTTGCGTTTGGCAGAGACTCCTGAACTGTGTCATATTAGACGTAATTTCCCAAAAAGGAACTTACGATTAGCCCCTCATTTAGCTGCAAGTGCGAAACAAAAGAAGAGTGTTGCTTTTGATGGGAGGAAGCCAACGGCAATAAGATTTTAAAACGTCTTGAAATGATCCACATGGTTGGCGACCACGCCCGACCGCAACGATACACTGCCTTCCTGTCACCCTTCGGTTACTCGCCATAAACCCTATTCTCTCCCGCCTTTCATGCGTGACGTAATATCTGGACGGTCCCTACCGACTTTCCATAACCGTTGCCGGAGACTTCCCATAGCTGTAGGCCAACGCCCGGCATGCCTGGGTGCACTGCGGTACAGCCTAGTCAGCTGCGGGTGTTATGCAAGTCCGCACTGCTCAACTGTACTACGGTGCAGCCTAGCTGGCTCCTAGAGTGAATGCCGCGTGCGTGAGCTCTCCCGTTTATCCCGCTTCACTCGCCTGTGCCGGACGAGTCTGCGCTGCATAACAGTCCCATCGTGCGAACACATGCAATGAATGTAGGTGAACACTAGTGAGGTGAAAAGGCGGGCTTGGTCAGGTTATTCGTTCTGGAACTAATATCTGTAGGACCATAATGTCATTCCGAAGCATCGCACCATTGCAATGGTTGTCAAGACGTAACAGGTCTAGCAACGGCCCTAGTCATCTGCAAGAAAACATGCTGCTGGCATTCATCGCAAATTTGATTGTCGCTGGCTGAGTTCAGTGTACAGTTTATCTGTTTGGCTGTTGTTTCCACCCCGCTCATGCCAGTGGCCGGTTGGTGTGACTTATTTCGTTTTCGAACCCGTAGTGAAGAAGTTCGGGATACCTTACAGCGACATGAGTCTCAGTGACGCTTGCTCTGTTATGCAATGCCGTACAGGGAATAGTTGGTGTCGTCACATTCGTGCAAAGGACGTGGTCTTGTCCTTGGGCTTTTCCTTTCAGGTATGGCTGTTGGAATGATAGTCGTCACTCTCAACCCGACTTATGCGAAGGGGATGACCCATTGTAATGTAATTGATGCAACGAATGTAATAATCACAACGGCCCCCGCAGTGCATTGCAGCCGACTCAGCAGTAAATAATAATTTCGACTGATTCTTAGTATATTCTCTCCAATCTTGAAGTCAGCTGCCCTTTCCTCCAAAAAGGTGAATCACAAACCGCTTCTTTGCAATGTCCCGGATGCGCAAGCATCGCCATGAATGAGAACATGAATCAACAGTAGCGTTGATTCTCGCGCACTAACGACGCTCCGCCCACGCTAGGCAACCGTGCCTGAATGCGACTCAGTCGCAGCAGCAGCTGACTGGGTCCTGTATGGTACTATATGGTCCTGCAGAGCTCGTTCGTCCGGTTCAAAGCTGTACCACACCACACTTCCCTCCCGGCACCGCAAGGTGCTCCGCGCTTACGACCACTAGAGGAGTTCCATAACTGGACCTGTTCTCCGAGACCCCTTGTCGTAGGTCAACTGACACCCACTCCTCGCTGTCTGTCGCCAAAACAGAGCGCCGACAGACCTCAGCACTGAGAACGGTAACCTCCCTTTGATAATTTCCACATTCACACGTGACTTTCTCCATTCCGACTTTCTCCATTCCATGTCATCGATAAGATTTTCGACCGTTGGCTGAACAGAACTTGTCCGAGGTTCGAAACCCAGAGGGTTGTTAGAGGAGACATCTGTCTTCTGATGCATAAGTACTTACCTATGCACCACGCACGAATCGGTCCGCTTTCTCGTTTCCATCAATTTTTCAGAGCCGGCTGCGACATCGATGTGCCGCAGATGAGGAGCATGATTTGAATACTGGGTCGGGCGGGAGCTCTGTGGCTTGGCTCGAACATTTAGTGCTCGAAGAGACTGTTGCACAATGGGTTAAGCCGGCGGCACATCAGATCACATGGCAGATGCAACCATGCAGCCAGCCCAGCCGCTTCCCTCCCTTGTGTATCCTGTAACCGCTTCCCGTATGTTGTGCGACAGAGAAGCATGTCAAAAAGCGGAGAAACAGCAGCGAGAGGAATGTCGCTGCTGCATTTGCCCAGCTCCTCAATGTCGTTGATGAAGCGTAAGCCATACCAACTGGACACGCTTGTGGGCGGTACAGAATGACTCAACATCATACAAGACTTTACCGACCGAACTTGAAATAGAAACCAACTATACGCTCTCTGGCAAACAATCGGCAACAACATAAACACCACAAAAGAACCAGATATACAACATTCTCCCAAAATATGTAATGAGGCGGCACTTTTAAAAAGCGCTTAGGTTACATAATTATGTGTAAATAAACGCTCTATATCGTGTAGCACCAGGCAAAAATCAAATAATACGTCTTCTTGTGGCCTTTTAGACCTGCTAGCTCGAAACATTGCTGCGTTATCAGTGATGTTTGATACCAGGAAGCAATATTTGGGAGCTACCCAACTGGTCTTTCCTTATCTGAACCGGCTTTTTCCAAAGCCTTAACTACCAATCTAATGGTCATATTGACTGCCAGCCCGGGCAGCAGTGACGTCCGGGTTTTTCTGTTCAGAAAGAATAGCAAATGCGGAAAAACAATCAAGTTAGACAATTTGTCACACCGTTGTGGAAAAAGTGTGTTTGATTGAATAAGTGATATAATCCATCGTTTTAGGTAAAATATTCGGCGGAGAGTACGGAAGTGACTTAGAAAACAAACTGGAGGAGGAGCTGGACGCCCTGGAGGCTCAGAAGGCCCGAATCATGGAGGCCAACTTCAAGGTAACTATGCAGCTGTCAGCAACAGTCAGGCATGGGTTGAACGCAGTTTTGTTGGGTGGTGCAACTGTTTGATGATGGGGGCTGCGTCCGCATAGTACATCACTCGATTACCTGGTAAACAATTTCTTGGCACACAGGCTGATTACCTGGTAAACAATGTCTTGGCATTACATGCCCTGTAGTAATGATTACTTACAGCACCACATAAGTGGCAAATTGGCATCGCTATTGTCTTCCCAAAGGAATGCTCATTTTACGCATTGTGTGCCGGCTGCGCCCTCATTCCGCAAAATAATGAGATTGCCGATCATATTACGCGTTTATCTACCGGCGCGCTTCGTTGTCAGTAAGCGCCACGCACAGCAAAGTCACCATATCCCAGTCAACCTCAGTTACGCTGTAATGACAATAGCTGCTTCGTTAAATATCGATGCACGTCGAAGCTGCGGCTGCGGCCACTGTCCGTCTTAGGTGTTGTGACGAGGACAAAGGAACATTCGATACGCGTCAAACCGCTGTGCCAATGTATCATTTCGAGACGTAATGGACAAGCGTCAGTCTGTTGTAAAACAGAATGAGCATATTTTTAAGCAGTGCAGAAAGACAAAATAATGAACAAAGAATGGGCATGGCAAATATGCATTAGGCAACAAAGATGCTCTCTGATTCATTTTAGGCTGACTCCCTAGTCAACAAATCATCATGTAGGGAGCTAAGTCCTGAATTCCGTGCTTCTATGCCAAAAAATCAGGTGGAAAATGAATATTTTACTGTTCTAAGATGACATGATCTCCGGATGATCCTTTAGATCCACCCTCTCCCCTATCCCACTTGCTTACGCTGGACCAAGGCTATCTAACGACGTAGAACCGTCCGGTCTGAAAACGTGGCAACATCGAGCTTGCGTGAGAATAGAGGTAGAAGTAGTCTGGAAGCAAAGCTTGCGTGATGTCAGGTGCACCACACTTGATGACATCACTGGAGAGGAAACTGCTCATTTATTAAGCTGACTGCTACACAACCCATCATATTGAATGGTGGATATGCTTTGGTCATAAGCATCTTTAATTACAAAAAATAAAATTTAACATCCAACACATTGAGCTATATAAATGCCAACATTTATTAAAGAAGACGTGAACAAAAAATCCCTCGGACAAGCCTCAGTTATGGCAACCGTAACGTCATGGACACCATATTTGATGACATCAGTGAAGAGGAAACTGCTCATTTAGTCAGGTGACCGCTGTACCGTCCATTCGTTTGAATGGTGGTTATGTTTTTGGTAGCGTGCGGACGGTGGTTCCCGGTTGGAATGCGTAGCAGCCGTGATACGTAATGCGCTACAAAAGCCGCATGATATATAACTCCGAGTTATGTGTACCCCCGGGAAAAATACAAAATTATGGTGAGGCTTAACTATTCCAGGATTCAATTTCCCTTCCAAAATAGTTTTTGCATGCGAAAACTGTGAGCCATTTACACAGAGTCCAACCGGGAACTACCGTCCGCACCACCACCAAAACACACCCGCCATTCGGGCAAATAGGCTGCACAGCAGTCAGCTGACTCATGAGCAGTATCCTCTCCACTGATGTCATCCAATATGGTGTACATGACGTCATGCAGGCTTTGTGTCCAGCCTATATATTTTTTTCACGCAGCTCGATGTTGCCACTTTTTGATAGTATTGGATGATACGGATGGCGTCCTCTGACCTGGACCCTCACCCTTCCCAGGAAGCCGGTGGGTCCGAGAACCGCTGAGCCTGGTTCGGCGAGCTGTCCTGAACTTTGACAATAGTGGGAATTACAACCGCAGAACATTCCGCGCATAGTTGCACGGTGACACGTAGCCCACAGCTTGGTACACCTGTAATTCCCATTACTATCGGGCATATGGCGTAGTTTCCCCAAATTAAATATCAACAGCTTTGGCAGGCATTGAGGGCTTTTTTGTTAGACTGTCATTTACTGCAAAAGGCTTTAAGCGTGTTGCTATAGCGTGACATATGAACCCAAGTCTGGGAGTCATGCAGGTCGATGCTGACAGGCACACCGCAAGGTAGAGTCCGGTTGATTCTTTTCGTATAGAGAGTGCATGTTGATTTTTCAGTTCTGAGAACATCTATGAATTCGTGCGATCGTTTGCGTCCGCTGGACGGACGGGAGCAGCTCGCTCCGACCTGTGACGTCATACCATGAATTAGGCTTGAGCCCAGGCGTCTGGACTCGGAAGCCGCCGCGCCGCAGGTCCGGCACTGACGGCCGCCTTTCTCGACAGTGGCGCCATGCGCAGATGATGATGGAGTTCGCCTGCAGGCAGCGTGGCCGTGGCTGTGCAGAAGTGCAGGACCTGCCCGATATCCCAGACACGTGAGCAGCGCCCCCCTGGCGTGCCGTGCCGCGCAATGACACCTGTGATGCCACGCAGCCATTAGTCGCTCGCACATCAACTGTACTCGCCCGTGAGCACAGTTGATTGATGGCAACGCTCTGAACCATTGTTGGTGCTTACTTTTTGGTCGATGAAGGTTTGATGACCTGGCGCACGTATGGTTGGTTGCAATGGTGCATTGCTTTTAAAGTCGCTTTATAATATATATAAAGAAAGAGAGAGAGAGAGAGAGAGAGAGAGAGCGAGAGAGAGAGAGAGAGAGAGAGAGAGAGAGAGAGAAGAGAGAGAGAGAGGAGAGAGAGAGAGAGAGAAGAGAGAGAGAGAGAGAGAGAGAGAGAGGAGAGAGAGAGAGAGAGAGAGAGAGATATATATATATATATATTATATATATATATATATATATATATATATTTTCATACATTCAGTCCATTGCCTGCTTAAGGAGACAGGGTACGTTCGTCGGCTTGGCAGGAGCCTGGAGGTCCGTTACACGATGGCGGCCGAGGCTAGGAACAACCTAGTAGCCGCCTCCCAGAACATCGAGGGCGCTCACCGCTATCTCAGCAACGTGGAGTTCCCGTACTGCAACCCGGATGAAGTGGACACCCTCAACAAGGTAAGGCGCCACCGCTATTTCAGTGGCATTGAGTTCCCCTACTGTAACCCTGACGAAGTGGACATCCTCAGCAAGGTAAGGCGCCAACGTTATTGCAGTGACGCGGGCTTCCATTCTGGCATTTTGAGTTCAAAATTATTTTGCTGAGTTATCGGCTTTAAACATACCAGGAGGTAACGGGAAAACGACGTTTCCGAGCAGGCATTCGTCACATCGACAGGTACTTTCACGTTTCAAGCTGTGCATGTGATCCACGATTGGAGGTCTCCAATGCAACGAGTGAGTCCTTTGTCCGAATTGACATCATTTTATGCAATGTTGCGAAAACTTTAAAGCTCATAACCTTGACATTCACGATGCATGACTTTTTCTCAAGGTTCATCGGTGACATTTTACTTAAACGTGGTAAATGACGCTTAGTTCTCACCGTAAATGCACTCCAAAGGGGGTGGTTCTGGCTTATTTTTTATCGCTATCATTTTACAGTCCCGTACTGTCGGGCTAGCCTGATTGCTAATTGGTCAGGGTCACCCAAGTTCAAGGTAAGGTTCAACTTTTGTCTTGGTCTTTGCAAGGTGGCCAGACATGGCCTTTTTAATTGCATACAATAGTCGCTCTCACGAAGGATTACGGTGCAAAGTTTTTTAATTTCAGTGTTTTTATTCTGACCGCGCACCTTTTGTCAGCGACTTCCGGCTAAAAATGTGTCGCAGAGATTAAAATCATGTTTGACACACAATTTGATAAAATCGCGGTTGGCTGGTTATAAGCAAGATCGTATTTATGATATGACGCTAGATCTCTTCCTATCAGTTTTTTGAAAACTTATTAATAAAAGCACCACAAAATACCAACATTCGGTGGTAATTTTGACATTCTGACGCAGGCGCGACAAAGCAAGCTCAGTTGTTCTGGCAACATTCCTGCTCATAAATATGCAGTAGTTGCAGAACCTGCTTAGAGTTTTCAGAGCTTGCTGACAGCACCTACAAGGCTTGCCTGCAATACTCACATGGCTTCCTTACAGTACCTACAGAGCTTACGCGGCTACACAGGTTAACGTGATCCAAGATGAATGATTATGAATGACATGATCTTGAGTCCGCCTTGCCCCACACAGCACCGCTGTAAAACAATAATATGGCAGCCGGCCATCCACGCCTTCACCGATGCGCATCGCTGACTGCCAGGCATAGTATTTTCCTACAATTTGGGTGAACTAGAGTCATGGGCTGAAGAAATATCTATAAATGGTCTCGTTTAATACAACAAGCTTATGTTTAGTTTGACACATGTGGTCTTCATCTTACATGTCAATGGAGTTGTATAAAACAACGTTCTCCTTGTCAGTGTTCAGAATATAC
This sequence comes from Pollicipes pollicipes, assembly GCF_011947565.3. Lineage (NCBI taxonomy): Eukaryota > Metazoa > Arthropoda > Thecostraca > Pollicipedomorpha > Pollicipedidae > Pollicipes > Pollicipes pollicipes. The sequence continues at coordinate 25,549,600 of NW_023597034.1, read as the reverse complement.
TAAGATTTCACAGAAACATTTTGAAAAGTTTAAAAAACTTGTAGTGCCTTAAAAGGAGCGTTTCACATTTGTATGAGGCTTTTAACTGAAAAAACCATCTTAAAAATCATTCGGTAAACTTCACAGCCTTGTCTTTCTTAAGGCCTTAACACGCGCTCGGGTTGGGAGGGGGTCAGATTGAGCCCACCCCCAAAAGGTTTTTCCACAGTGCTTTCCGAACCGTATCGTATCCGTGCCAAAATTGGCCTAGCTGTAGGCAATCGAATAGCAGATCGCTTGACTTAAAAATTTAGATGCACCTTGTAATGTCACTGACCTATGGCAGGTCAAAGTTAGGCCATGGTTTCAGCGAAGGCAATTTCTAGGGAATCGTTCAATCTGATGCAGCAACGGAGTGTTTGAAAAAGCCATACATCTCTGAGATGCTTTCTTAGGCAACCCAAATTGTTGAATGAGCAAATTACGTTGCACTAAGTTCAGGTATGAAGGTCAGACCAAGGTAACCAGCTTGCTTTATGACTCCAGGGCTTGCTGTATGGGATACTTTCTGGTGCTCATTTCGAATTTATTGATAGCAGGAACCGCATTAGATATCTTCCATTGACTATTTAGAGGTCAGGATAAGTCATTGACCTAAGATGACACAGGTCGACATTTTGTTTTTAGGAACATAGTCCCTAGCGTAATCTTTGTCGCTTATTCAAATGCAAATGCAATTCAACGCTTATTCAGAGCAGTCTTGTACATTTCTGGTCGCCATGACCTTCAAAGGGTCAAACAAGGTCACTTACCGTAAATGAGCTTGTGACCTTTTGCTTAGAAACAGTTATCTAGGTTCTGGGGCACTATGAAGGCCAACCTGGAATTTGACCTTGTTTGACCTTATTTCACCTGAAGGTCATGACTTAGAAACCTCATACTTTGATCTAAGCGAGTTTATGTACAGATATATACCCTGTAAATTTGGTATTTCTAGCTTTCTTAGTTCTCGAGATCTCAGTGGGTTCAAATTGACCCCCACCCGAGCGAAGGGTGTCTTGCCGGCCACCCGGTCCCTATTTAACTCTTTCATTTCCGAGCGGTGCGCCCATGGAGATATGTAGACTTTTTCGTACCGGCTATATCAAGGTCACCCAGACATCTATGATATTGAAATAATGTTGTTCAAATCCCGCCGTTTTATTGGCGACGCGGTGACCAAGGCAAAAAACCGTTGAGTCGTTCAAATTTCGCGTTCGTGACCGCGATTTCTGGATGCAACGGCCGTCAGCTGGCTTTCAATCAATGTTGTGCAAGGTATGATAACACAATCAAACGCTGGTGCACTGAGGAGCATACCTAATAAATAGATAACTTGTGTTGTCTAGAGTAGTCTTTTCCACTTAAAATTATACTTATAGTCACAAGCCAGCTAACTTCATCATATCTGATGCTTGCTTCAGTATATTCAAATGTGGAACATTCTCTTTAATTCATCGTGAAAACAGCTGATTCGAATATTCGTGGAGCCTATCTTACAGCTTTCACTGTTTGAACTGATGTGGGTTGTTTTATTATTGGTGCAGCGAGACGGGCCAGCACAACGATAGCCTTCAACCCTTTGACCTGACATAACATATCCCTTGTCACACCTGTCGCTGTTCACTAGGACGCATGCCATTCAGTTTTCCAAGTTCTCTCCAGCGCGGTTTTCTGCTTTGTGGTAGCCTGTTTAGTTCCTCAGGTAATCGGAGCCCATAAAGGGTCAATTTGGCCGCTGCAGTCTCATTTGGCCCGTCAAAGGTCACATTCATCTTTGTTCAGCCACACTTATATAGCCCAGCTCGACGAAACCTTAACACTGCCTTTTTCTCTTTGTCTTAATCTTGCCTAGTTTTGGAGATTGTTGTGTTTGTGGAAAAGTTAAAGGCTTCTGGCCAATGAAAATGTCGGAGTTGAAAATCTATTACCGTGAAGTTAAAATCGAAGCACTTGGACCCAGCCGATGAATTATTTAAGGATTGGCTCTCATGTTCAGCAGTTGGCTTGGCAAATACCTCGCTTACGTCAAAAATGATGGCGTGCAGTTCATTATGTCAAATAAGCTGTGGCTGACTTTCCGGCTAGCCATTCATTAGTTTTTTATCGTGTAAAGCTGTTATTTTGTGGCAACTGTCGTAGCATGCAAAATTCACCAACTCCAAACTTTTTTATTTCAACAGAAAACTTGTTCAGTGAAATAGACAAATTTCACCTTTTAGTTCGATGATATGAAAGTGTGGTGGCGTTTGGCGATAATTTCGTTATGGATTCCTTGGTTATGGATGCCCTGAAACAAAAACTTCAGATTACGAGTCATCCGTTTACATTCCTCGCTACGATTTTTTTTTACAACCCAAAAATGTTGCTATTCATTTGTAGCTCCTGAACGCAAAGTGGAACGGCACCAACGTAGGTTCAAGCATCCCGGTGTCGGGCTTTGTGGGCTTACTGAAGCGCTGAAACAAACGTCAGCAACCTCTTAATCAGCATGCAGAACGTTGCGAAATGAATGCTGGATGGCGATGATGATAACATAACGAAGCTAGAAATAGCTATTTAAGACTGCACCAATTAGTGCCATACATCGCTCAAACTACCACTGCGTAATGTAGGAGCGGTTTCTCTGCCCGTTGACCTGTAGAGGTGTGGCTATGCCGATTTTTTTAAAGGGAAACGCGACGTACACGTCGCGCCCCATTTGTAGAAGCCCCAGCGACTGCATTAGCTATATTAGCGCACATGTGCCATGGCGCAAGCAGGCCTCGGGCTCAGGACCACCACGTCGGAGTCCAATGTGTTGACCACTCGGCCATTACGTCCCATATGCTGACTGAAGCCGTTACTGTCCTGCGTATCAAAGACGTAGCGGCCGTTGTATCAAGAAGTGAAGCCGTTGCAAAGCCGTTACTCCGCAGCGGTGGGAGTATCTGGGTACATAAAAGTACGATCCAGGTTACATCATCGCTCTGCTAAGCCCAAAGAACGCATTTCTCCCCTTCCCCTGCAAAAACAAATGTTTGGATGACGCTGTTAGCCCGGCTCCATTACTATCGCGCATTCATATAAGTCAACGTTGAACGTCCAGTGCGTTAGCACTAATGGCATGTACCGTGCAACGGCCTTCACATTTTGCATTAGTGACAATGTATTTGTAGAGCGGAGCGCGTAACGATCGCCGGCCACGCATCGCACACGGCGGCGTCTGAGCCGACCCGGCGGTGTCATGTGCATGTGTCATGTGCTGTGTCAAGTGCATGTGTCATGTCCAGACCAGCGTAATCCGCGCCTCTACCTTGCCGTAGAGGACTCCGGGTCGGGTGCGTGCAGACAGACCACAGCTACGCTCGGACGTGTCTTACGCAAAATTTCACAGCTGGTGCAGTGTTTGTGTCTGATGGAGAACAAAGCGGAAGCTGAGACAGATGCGTAAATCTGCCAGGCGGGAAAAATCAGACATGAAGCAAAAGACAATGTAATTCAGCTGACACATTGACGTTGCCCGTAACGGTCGTTTGGCACGCGTACTCCACCTCCCGCGTTAATCAATGAAGTAATGTCACACTTCATGCCACCAACGTTTGATATGTGTATTGTGTCTATGTAGATGACTGTATGGCATATAGGGGCTCACTCGCATCTGACGTGTGCAGCAGGCGTCTTGCAACTTCTACCATGGCATGCGAGTGTGCATATAGTATATCAACAAAATAAAACTCAAGAACAAATACCCAAGAGCCGCCGCCCTCTCTTAATGCCGTCAAATTTATCGGGTGAGACGGATGATCAGATTTTAAATTATGCGCTTTGTGAAGAACTCTTTAAATAGAGCCACTTATTTGGGCCACTTTTTTTTAGCTTACATGATACCGGGGCCCCGATCCGAGAAACAGTTTCCAAGCGAGTTTGAACATGCATACAACACTTGCGTTTCTTTCGATCACGGCTGTAAGCGTATGTCAGCCACACACGGACAAATCCCGAGAAGTAAGCCTTGGTGCTCCCCATTGAAGCTAACTTTGAAGGATTTGTCAAAGATACTCCTGTTCATATGTATACTATTTTCAATAGGACATGGCCAGCGTCAGGTTAAGGGAATAATATGTATTTTGGATGAATCTAAAACCTCACCGTTAAGCCCTTCTTCCGGTCTTTTTGCAATACCGCACGCTGCAGGTATTGCAAATAATCTCCT
>NW_023597034.1:25510088-25544387 GCF_011947565.3 Pollicipes pollicipes | reverse complement strand
CGTTTACACCATGGAAAGGAGTACTGAAATGTTCCTGCAATTTGGTTGATATGGGTCTCATCTGCCAACAGCTGTTTACATACAAATAAACTATGCCAACCCCCACAAACCGAAGGTATAGTTATTGCATAGTCTCGAAAACTTGATTTTAGATAAATGTTTGGTCTAAACGATGCCAGTAGTAATAAATATTATCCATCCTCGACAACGGCTTAATGACCTATAACCGCTATGCCTCTGACAAGATTTTCCTGAGAACGATCACGACATTCAGGTGCTTTAATCGATCATTGGACGCCATGGATCTGGCCAGTTGCTGACACTTGTGCGCGTCGTCAAGCGAAACGTTTTGCTCGATCATAAAGTTTGGACCCATCTAGAACAGGTCCAGGTACTGAAGCAGGGCGTCACTCCTCCTCGTTCGCTTTCAACAAGCACTCAACTGTGACTTAGATGAGCTTTATTCCGTTTACATGCGTCAAGTGCTTGCCAACTTCCCGTAAAGCAACCAAGTCTTGAAGCTCTCTGCAGCGTTCGACATTTCAAGATCACGGCTTGTTTTTGCGTCGTCGTGCTGTGCTTCACGTTGGCACGTTTGGAGAGGATCAGGATCGAGGCTATTAGCCGGCGGCCAGCCGGGGCTAAGTGGCGAGCAGGTGCTCGAAAAACGCTCCGAACGTGGCCGCGCTCGACACCACTTGAATTAGAAATAGCCGATCGATGTCGCCAGACACACCTGCCGCAGCGTGGGCAGCTTCTGACGAGCGCACCCGGATTGTGGCAGCTGGGTCCCGGCGAGGGTCCCCAGGTGGGTCCCTGCGAGGGTTCCCAGGTGGGCCCCGGCGAGGGTCCCCAGGCGGGTTCCGGTGAGGGTCCCGGGGCGGGTCCCGGTGGGGGTCCCCAGGCGGGTCTCACTGAAGGTTCCAAGGCGAATTCCGGTGAGGGTCTCGGGGCGGGTCCCGGCGAGAGTCCCGGGGTGGGTCCGGGCGGGTTCCGGGCATCCTGGGGCGGGTCCCTAGACAGGCCCCGGCGAGGGCAGGACTGGGAAGTGGACCAGGGGCTGGGCCAGCGCCGTGACCGAAGTGGGAGAGGCGAAATATCGGCACCAGCAAGTGCTTCTGTGGCGACCACTGACTCGCTAGGGGCGAGATATCGGCACCAGCGAGTGCTTCTGTGGCGACCACTGACTCGCTAGGGGCGAGATATCAGCATCAGCGAGTGCTTCTGTGGCGACCATTGACTCGCTAGGGGCGAGATATCGGTACCAGCGAGTGCTTCTGTGGCGACCACTGACTCGCAAAAGGCGAGATATCGGCACCAGCGAGTGCTTCTGTGGCGACCACTGACTCGCAAAAGGCGAGATATCGGCACCAGCGAGTGCTTCTGTGGCAGCCACTGACCCGCTGCCGGTTGGAGACAGGCTGTGCAAATTGGAAGCGATCGAGCTTTTTTTTCGTGCCGCTATTGAAAACGTGTTTGGTGATTGGAACGCCACGTGCTGACATTCGCCTTGTGATGACCATGACGCATAATGTGCTGTCTTTAATCTGTAACGCTCGTGACGCAGTCGTGAACGCGACCCGGTGGCGTTCGAAACTTGTGAGCTCTACCTGATAATGGCCTGAAGTTTCCATTGACGTGGATCAGGCGTTAACCTTGATCCGGCGGCGAACCTGAGCCGGCAGTGAGGTTGACCGACCGATGACCTTGACCGTCAGCGAGACGAGGCGGCGCTGATTGAGGAGCTGCTGGAGGAGGACGAGGAGACCAAGGCACACTGCCGCGGCCGACGCTGCTTCTCCAACGAGCAGTGCTGCACCTCCTACCTCTGCGTCGAGGCCGAGGATGCCGGCACGGCTGGTGCGTCCGCATTTCCCCAGTCCCAGCCCCCCCCCCCCCCCTGACCAGCAGGCTCTAGCGCGCCGCAAGTTTTGGTCAGGAATCATTGCGTCGCAAAACTTTTAAAAGCACTTTGTTACTCAGTTTGCCTACTGTTGAACTGACACGGGGAGATGGGATCATCGAATATGCAGTTCGGAATTAAAGGTGAGAAGTCATGAGCGACGACGAAGGCATTGACAACAGCTTATAAGTAACGTTTAATTACGCATACAAATACAAAGTGATACGGGGCGCCCACGTTAGTCTGTTGTAGTGTTTAAACCTCTCTATTTTCATATATTCATCGCAATACGGCAGCCAAGTAGAGCCGCCATTTTAACTTATCTCGGACGTAAATGTATAGTGCAAGCCAACCCCGCGCCCATGCGCGAGAGACAGAACAGCTGCGTTACGATTGGCGGGAAATGTGCGATAGTCTTTTCCAAAGCTTCCGCAATGTTTTAAATCTTTGGAAGGCTTACAGGAAGGTCTATGTGACATGTTTTGGAATATTTCAGATGTATCGATGGTTTCGATTGGAATATTTCGATTTCTGGAGACTCGCATCACTCGCGAGCTCAAGTTCAAGCGAGTGAGTTATCACTTGCTAGGAGCAAGTCCCCGTTGGTGGCAGATGCTAACTTATTTGAAAAAAATATGCACTGATTATGCTAAATTTCTATCTGAATTTTCATGGCACGTCTTAAATTAAGAAAAGGCATTAACTAGACAAGCATTGATAAAAGCTGGTTGCAATAACAAAAGTTCCGATTCCATTTCACAAAAAATACTAACATTTTCAGCCTTAACGTAGCTGACCCTCGTCTATGCCGTTGAAAACACACAGCACCGGCAACATATTCATACACGTGAGCGACCAGTCCGTGTCGACAATTTTTCTACATAGCACATCATAGGATTCGTTTATGTACAACTGTGTTTGCGGTTTTACGATCGGCTCATGCCACTCACTGTCTGTAAATCTGCTCGGGATGTATCAGAAACTGTAAGCAGAAGCTTCTTTAATTTAATTTGCATTCGTTTGAGGAATGCCGGCTTTTATCACGAGTCGGACGGCGGCGGTTCGCCCATCCCCGCCGAGAGGCTGCCGCTCCAGCTTTTCTGGTGCCCATTGTACCCGGCCCAAGCGCCGGCGGAATGAAGTGGCCTCTTCAGCGGGCTCACCACTCGGGCCGCAGGTCGATACGAGCGACGCGACGGGATCGTCCCAAGCGTGCACGCTGCTCACACACAGCAGAGGGTGGCACAGCTTGCTTGGGAAACGTGGTCGGAGGCCACGCAGCCGTGCGCTGCGGACGATCACGACAACGCAGCCAGTAATTGGCAGGGTCGACAAGACGATACAAACGTGACAAAGTTCGAAGCAATTTGCAACATGGGAAACGTAAATCGAACCTGTTAAAGCGTAACAAGACGAACACGTTGAACTGCGCTGTGTCAGTCGTCTGGTTCGAGGTAACAAGACGAGGACGTTGAACTGCGCTGTGTCAGTCGTCTGGTTCGAGGTAACAAGACGGAGTCATTGAACTGCACTGTGTCAGTCGTCTGGTTCAAGGTAACAGGACGAACACGTTGAACTGCGCTGTGTCAGTCGTCTGGTTCGAGGTAACAAGACGGAGTCATTGAACTGCACTGTGTCAGTCGTCTGGTTCGAGGTAACAAGACGAAGCACGTTGAACTGCGCTGTGTCAGTCGTCTGGTTCGAGGTAACAAGACGAAGACGTTGAACTGCACTGTGCCAGTCGTCTGGTTCGAGGTAACAAGACGAACACGTTGAACTGCACTATGTCAGTCGTCCGGTTGGAGGGAACAAGACGAAGGCGTTGAACTGCGCTGCGGCAGTCGTCTGGTTCGAGGTAACGATTCGGCTAGTTGAGCTTCAGCCATTTGTGCGAATGCAACAGTGAGCTGGGGCCTGCTTTATGCTGCAGAGGTTTGGAGGGATAGGAGAAGAGGTCTGTTCCTCCAGTTTGGATGAACAGAAGATAGGAGGGATAAAAGGGCACCGTGGGATACAATTCATGCCTCCGGAGCATGTCTTATCAGATTTCTAATTTTTGCAAAAATAACATCGCTGGTAAATTTGCAATCACAGCGTTGCTGGAGCAAAACAGCGGTCGTTCAAAACAGCTTGGTGAAAGGAAAGCACTGCTTTGCAAACACTTGCGGCCCCAAAAGCCAACAACTGTTGACTATTAAACAGCTGCACCATACCTCATTCACTTGGGGCCATTGTATCTTTAGAAGCCTATTTTACTGCAATAATGCTGCAAAAATATGTGAGCTAATCTTCCTGGAAACTTGCTGGTTAGATAGCCAGTTAGCCAGCCAGCAAACTGCCCGGCTTCACATCTTTACGAGAGCTTTGTCATACTCGTACTGCTAAGAACGTAACTGCTGCTAAATAGCACAAGCACACATTTGGCACGAAGCTGAAGTGAAAGCCATTGACTTAAACATCTTTTAGAGGCCAGTGATGTACTTGATGAAGTTCAAGCCTTATAAATCCAGGCCACGTCTGCTCGTTGCAGCACCGAAGCTGTGCCTCGGTTCGCTCGGTGTATAATGAAAAGCAGTTTGCTTTATAGCGAAGAGAACGAACTCGGCAGAAAATGCAACAAATGATTGCGATTACAACAGCCGGTAGCGCCGCACATGATAGAAATGGCAGGGCATCATCAGTGATGCGTTTCACAAAACGAAAGTACATCGCTCGGTTATGTTCGGTCACACCGCGTACTGACATCGCATGGTGGTGATCGGTCCTACCTTGTAATTACAATCCTCAATGGTGTTCCGTCACACCGTGCAGTTACATCGCACGGTGGTGTTCGGCAACACCGTGTAATTGCATCACACGGGGGATGTTCGGCCGCAACGTGTTGGCATGTGACTTAAAATATATTACTTCTTATTAAATACTTTGATGCCCGTCACTAATAAATGAGAAAATTCTGCAAACCCAAAAGCCTGATGACCATATCCCCATTCGTCGCGAGCGGACAAGTGAGTAACTTGTATTTTTGTATCACAAAGTTGGTCACAGGTGAGGCATAGCCGGCCTAGTACACCCAACCGACGCTGTCGTCCTCCAAACACAATCGGTCGTCCGACAAAACAGCCCCACTGTTCGGTACGAGAACGGACGCTCGGGTCCAGTGCAATCTTGATCAAGTCTCGCAGGATCCACTCTCCTTTCCCGTTCACCCATTTCGTCCGCTGCAATGATTGTTCGGTGTAAATCACTCGTGTGTCGCCTGGATCCCGAACAAAGTCACCTTGACAGAGGCGACTTGGAGAACTACGCACACAGCTACTCGGCATGCCACAAAATTCAAACACGAAACCGAAGCGCATAATTGTGTTTTTTTTTGTCCCCTCAGCCTGCTTCCCACTGGGGCGAGTAATTATTCGCTTCTTGGTGAATTTTGCGATGAATTGGCATGAAATAAAAATATCGTCACCAAACTTTCAACATCACCCTCTCCTAGATCTCTGTAACATGCTTTTTTTTCTCTCCAAAAGTTATGTCGTTCCCAGACCCCGAGAAAGTAGCGCTTTGGTGACGTCACAACGGGTGATTTTTCATAATCAAAGCATAAACATACAACAAGCCTCTAGCTCCAAAAACAGTTGGTCCACACCGTTACTATGTACAATATGTAAGTAGCGTTATACATTTGATATACTTCTGAAGGTATTTCCACTTCACCTCACTCGCAAAAATAGTCTGAATGCATGCCACTGGACGAAACTGAAGTGGTCATATGTTGACTCATTGTGACCTGACCTTGGCCCGTAGCTTTGCTTGGTAGCGGAGTATGCTCCCGCAATACCCTTCATTGTTTTTTTTAGAGTTCTTTTGGGGAGAACGGACCCAGTGGTTCCGTTTGCGTAAAAATTGAAAACCCTTGATGTAACAATATCTATTGTGACATTTCAACCTGTGTGACCTGACCTCTGACTTCGAAATCAACTTAAGTGCACACTTAATCACTGGCGTCTCGAATGCTTTTTGATCGGTGCACGCCACGTTTAAACCGTACCATGAGTTGCAGGAAAACAGGGGAGGGGGTCGGGGAGAACTCTACCCCCAGTGGTGTTCGTTGGTCTGCCGATCGCAGTAGCGCGAGGATTAAGTTTGCACCTTCGATGCAGCTCCTCGGCCTTACCTGAGCTAGAGAAATACAAAATTGATGATCACTGAGAAGGTTGACATGTGGAGTTTGATGCATCATTCTGTTCGTCACGCGAGCGATACTTAACCCTTTAAACCGTCGGCCAAGAAATATCGGACACCAATTATGCTCCTGCCAACCCTAATCCCATCACGTCATGCTAAAAGGTGAACACATTTGTTCGTATTTCCATCCGCGTATGCTCAACGTTTAACGAACGGTACTTCCATCCGCCTATGTTCAACGCTTAACGAAGGTACTTCCATCCGCGCATGCTGAACGCTTGACGAACGGTATTTCCATCCGCGTATGCTCAACGTTTAACGAACGGTACTTCCATCCGGCTATGTTCAACGCTTAACGAACGGTACTTCCATCCGCGCATGCTGAACGCTTGACGAACGGTATTTCCATCCGTGTATGCTCAACGTTTAACGAACGAGTACTTCCATCCCCGCATGCGGAACGCTTGACGAACGGTATTTCCAGCCGCGCATGCTCACGGGCATTCTCCCCCGAAACGTGAAGTTTGCTGGCAGCACCCGGTCGTAGATTGCTATTTGATAATGAAAGCGAAGTTCTCGGTAGGAGCTTTTATAGTTGAGGGAACTTACACCCACGCACCCCAGTTTTTGTCAATGTTTTGCTTCGTACCACTTCTATCAACAAGTTGAAATCAATACATCTGATACAGCTGCCATTGTGCGCAGGGTGAGGAGCTCACAATGGCTTAGAATATTGAGGAACGAAAGAGAAACGCTTAACTAACGGTAAAGTTGTCCAATTATGTAGCTTACGGGGTGCTATATGCACGCGGAGCGTGATGCGCCACGGCGTGACATTAACCATTTGAATGACTCATATAGATTTCCTGGCACTTGCATGGTAATGACGAATTGCGGCCGCCTGCATGCAATTTGAGCCATGATGCTAATTAATTGACCTGCAGTTGATGACAAGCATGCTATAGGTGTTGAGTGGATTAAGTTTCTTCCATGAAGATAGACAGATTTAGCGGAAATGGATCTAAGCCCCTTGGTGGTTGACATTTCAGCTTGATGACACTGGGTTTCATCGATTTCTCACCGTTAGTGCTTAATGTGGTGTGTGCACTTTGCCTCCATTTTTGCGATGCAAAGTCGCCCGAAGTCTGTCCTGGCAGCTCTTTGCTTGCTGCGGTCGATCATAAATTTACAAAAAAATGTTTTCATTGTACATGACAAATCTATCACTTAAGACATTTGAAGCCACTTTCCAAGTAAGTGGCGAAGGCGTCTAACATCCTCAGATACGAGGATGTATGTTTAAACCTGAGCTTTCTGTCGGACAACGTGCTAATGAGCTACAGGCAATGACCACCATCCTGGCCAAACTTTGCACCGTGTTCTGAAAGCTCTTTCCCAAACCACAAACCGCCAAGCAAATGTTGCCGTCGCCGGTTTTTGTTGCACCACCCTTCAACGCGTTTTAAACGCGGTGCACGCCATGACAACAACACAGTACTGATCGGCCCAGCGCGCACGCTGTTGTTTTGGTAGTTTCGGTCAGCGGGCAGTTTGACACCAACAGCCGTAGTTCGCCACATGTGCTTATGAGGCGTGCAGTGGCTGTGTGCACGAAAAGGCCCACACCTCAGGGCTGCGGGGCGTCGGCTCGTGCCGGCGATTAGCCCTGGCCTGGCGTGACGTGAGGCCCAGTGTGGAGCCCGTGTATGCCGCCGGGTGTCGGGATTGGCCAGGCACGCGCTGGCCGGGCCCGTCCGCATGGCGTCGCCGGAGCTGGCGGGGAAACTTGGCCAAGTCCGTCATCCTGACACAGCCAACTTGGGCGGGTCGCTCTGCATCGGCTGTTCAGGCCCAGGTGCCGCTCATCGGGCGCTGGCGAGGCAGCCGCTGCCCATCACGCGTCCATTTTGGAGCCGTCGATCGATGTGCCGTGCCCGCGACCCTCGCCGGCCGGACGGCTGGGACCCTGACCGAGCCGCCGGCCGCGCGCTGCCGGCCGCAGGCCTGACGGCCGCGGTCAGCAGGGCCGGCCCGCGCCGGCCGGACGGCTGTGGCCCTGACCGAGCCGCCGGCCGCGCGCTGCCGGCCGCGGGCCTGACGGCCGCGGTCAGCAGGGGCCGGTCCGCGCCGGCCGGACGGCTGTGGCCCTGACCGAGCCGCCGGCTGCGCGCTGCCGGCCGCGGGCCTGGCGGTCGTGCCCGGGGCCGCCGGTCAACAGCGGTCGGCCCGTCGGCGCGCTGGAGTGACGCTGCTAGTTAGAAGTTGCCGGCGGCCGGTCGACACGCGCACCCGCCCCTTCCCCGCGGCCCGGCAATTTAATTGGTCGCGTTGAAGAATGCGGCGTTTGCTGTAGCTTTCCGCTCTCTCCGTGTCTAGCGGGATGTGAGGACAGCACATCACTGCCAACACTTTCCTGGGATAATTCGGCGGCGTTGTGCCCAGCACGCATGCACCAGAAAAAAATCAAGATGCCATTCTATGTGCACTAAACATCGATTTTTCCACATAGACATGACATATTGAACCAGCTCATGTGACTGACTTAGTATAAGCTAACAAAATAATTTGCAAACTGGTCCTGTTCCGGGCTCTCCCGAGCGCGGAGATCATTGACCCAAAGAATTGTCACCATGGCATAACTCTCATGTGAAAACTACCCTGTATAAAAACGCATGGTTCTTGAGTCGGACCTTTCGCCTGGCAGCAGTCAGTTTTTTAAGTTACCGTGATTGATCGATGCGCGCTAAACATTTTCTTTAACTCTCCAGCAAACCAGTTTTGTCGCATGTGTGGCTATGTCGAATTTTACTTCGAAATACCTGGACACAAAGCCTGCGCACAGAACGGAACAGATGAACAGATGCAAGACCTCGTAGAATAGATGATGATGTTCCATAAGTTGGCTCCAACCATTTCTATCCTACCGTTATTCTGCCTAAAATATGCATAACCTCCTAAGTTGTGTGAGCCAACTTTAAAAGACCCCTTTTAACCTTTGGCACTGTGCTGGAATATGCATGGGACGCCTTTCAAACGAATCCGTCAACTTGGCATTTCGGGCAAATGCGCAGCGCCACTTAACATGACAGACGTTCAGCACCTTAAAAGTCTCCATGTGACCACCCTCACGCTTCGAAGACGATTAATGCGGCGAATGAATATGCCGCCACTGCCTGCAATAATTGTGTATATGTGGTTCTGCTGGCTGCGTGACAACAAACATATTCGTGTCTTAGATGATTGCGAGCGCGTCGCGAAGCGGTTCCCAAAACGTTCACAAAGTGTGTCAGGCGTTGTTAATTTGGCATGGTTACAACTGACCTAGGTGACCGATCGAAATAGAAAAAAGGGTGTTTTAGATAGAAGACTGCCTGATCTTTTAAAAGTTATGTCGTGGCAATCACGTTGCCTCATTTCAAATTGATGATGCATTATAATATTTCTGTTGTAAATTACATGACGGAAATATTTTGTGGACTTTTAATTCACCAGCTCATTATGTCCGTTCCGAGACGCATTTTGGTTTATGCATGGCACACGCGGAGACTGAACACACATCGATCACAAACGGTTGCGTTTAGCTGTCGCATGCAGTTTAGTTGTAGCAAATATCATGCCTTGGTCAAACGTTCCACAGAATTACACTTCAAGGGCCACGAAATAGACCGTTAAGACAATGAATCGTGTCTCGCCTGTCACGTTAAGACAATGAATCGTGTGGCGCCTGTCACGTTAAGCAGACCTGACCATGAGATGTTTTTTTCTTGAACAGACTACCTGGTCTTGCACGCCTGAACGTCTCGTGCCGCTTTCACTGCGCCCACGGGTGGCGCTGGCACGTGACGATACATATTCTCTCCACCCATGCAGCCATTGTTACCGGTGTCGGTGGCGTAACGATGGCAACGCGATGTAAACGCATGGAAACGATATGAACGGCACAGGAATGAATGGTTTGTAGAGCAGTTATCAACGTTTGTTGAGTTAAGGGCCTCGTCCGTTTGTCAGCGTTGATCAGCTGAGCCTGTCACGTGGCGGACTCAATACACACGTGTTGTGTATTGAGGCCACAGGCTCCTGAGGACCAAGGCTACCACATGCAGAGTCCGGAAGCATTTCAAGACCCAGACGCTGCCGTATATTTACAATTGAATATACCTGTCTATATATATACATATATATATATATATATATATATATATATATATGCATGGCTCATGTTGCATTCTGATCCAGGACATTAAATGATTGCCGTTTCCACGAAGGAATGCAGTGCAAAGTATTTAAAACTTTTTGAAAACTTTTGAGCATTTATTTTTTAAACACATCTTTTATCAGCGATTTTTTTTGCTGGAGGTGTTCAGCAGGTATTCAAAAACATATTTGTAAAGGCGTCTGGTGTGAGACAATTGCGGTTGGCTAGCTATGAGCCTACTCGAGGGTTTATGCAGAGGTATGATGTAAATCTCCTCTTACCGAAACTTTTTCAAAACTTTTTATGATCACTCCGTGACGTCTTTGACAAAGACGCAACGAAAGAACCTCCTGTGTCCTCGTATCGTCTCTGTTTTTGGGTATGCGGTACTTACCGAGCCTACTTATAACACTTACAGGGTTTGCAAGGCTTTCATGCCTCAACTTGATCCGAGATGAGTGATACTTTGAAAAATCCTCAAAGCCCGCCTCGCGCCACGCAGCACTGATATAAGCAATAATGGCGCTGCCAGCATTAAACGCTCTCGAAAAATTCACATGGCTGATTTCTGGGCCTAGCATTTTGCTAGAACTTGGCTAAACTAAAGGCATAGTCTGAAGAAAAAGATCGATAATGAGTCCTGTCAAATATAACAAACTTATTCTTAATTAGATAAGCGTGGTCTACTTATTACATACTAATGGAATGCCATGAAAGCAATATTTTTCCTGTCGTAGTGCTTAGCATATACTAAAACGTCATAGCGGCATTTAAGAAACTTTAAGAAAACAAATTCGTTGCATTTAATCATCGCGAAAACGGCGGATGCTGCCCATGTTGTGTGCGATGTCTGCAAACGCCGTAAGCATGCATCCACGAACATTACATTTGGCCAATGCATGCCGCATGGCAGCGGCGCGCCCCGGATTGTGCCAAGTTTGTCTGGGCGAATGTTTTTGGGGCCGCCTACTTCGGGGTTTTCTCGTGCTCAGTAGCCGCAGGCGACACTCTTGCTGCATGACCGTGGGGCTGTGGGTCCGAAAAACCCCGTGCGCAGCCCCCGCTCCGGGAACCAAAAGATCTGTCGTCTGTCGTCGTCCGTCGAGTGAGGTAACGCAGACATAATAAGCATAAAGCGTCGTCAAAATCATCGATGATGGCTATACTTACATCGACTGCAAGTCCTTCCGAATCAAGTGCATCGACTATTTGTTGTTGGTAGCCAAGCAGGATAAGCCATAGCGAAGTGCGGCTACCTCCTTCCGTAAAGTGCCATGTGCATCGTACTCGAGGGAATCTGTGATTCCTTCGGCGCGTTGCCATCATGTTGGTTATGAGTGCAGGTCCATGTATAACCGCCATGCTCGGTAACTAGTTTCGCTACGTACTAATGTCTTCCTTACACATCACATTTTCACGTACATTAATCCGAAAAGGTCGAATGGTTAGCCTTGGGTACGTAGAAGTTACTACGCGAAGTTCTTTGTTCGCACCCTAAACCAACCACGTGCCGCCCGCAGCGTCCGGCACGTGCATGCCCAAGTACGTGCGCCGCGAGGGTGACACGTGCACAGTCCGCGTCCGACTGCGGCTCCAGCCTGGCCTGCGTGCAGCAGACGACCGGCGGCAAACGCTGCGAGAAGCACGTGATCGGCAACAAGTCATACTGTGAGTTGACCGGTCGGGGACGGAATCTCTCGGCCTCGTGTCGCCAGCACGGCACGTGGTCCGCACCTTTCTCGCGGGTGTGCACGTGGCGTCAACACATGGTGTATGTTGGTGTTGGTTTTTTTTTGCCTTTACTTGCCTTTACACGTGACGCATTACTTTCTAGTCCGTGCGGATGATGCCTTCTATGCTGATGAATCCACGCTGGTTCTCCCACTATTGACCTGTTCGCGATGTCTGTCCCACCGACCGGCCCGGGACACGTTCCTCACAGGCTCCTTCGGAATGTTTCCATCACTACCCTGCATGTTACAGGCTGTCTCACTTCGCTTCCAGCGACGTCTGCCTCGCTTACCAGTCAGCAGCGGCGGCGTGCCTCACCGGCGTTTTGTTTCTCCGGACGGGCACGGACTCGGGCGACGCAGCCAGCATAGGAAAGCGGCTCGCAATCCTGAAAGCCCGGCTTCGGGTTCAACTCGCACAGCGTGTGTCGACCCCAATTGGGCCGAGTGGCGTTTCTCGTCGGCAGCCCCAGCCACTGGTGGCGGGGGCGTTCTGTCCTGCCTTGATCAGTGCGTGCATGCCCCCAGACGAGGACTGCAAGATGACCACTGAGTGTGACGTCACCAGAGGCCTCTGCTGCCAGCTGTTGAGAAGGCACCGCCAGTCGCCGAGAAAGGTATGCGGTCCCAGACGTCACGCAGCTCGTGATGTGCAGGACGCGAATGAATTCAGCGGCTACTCGCCTATTCTGCCACGGCACCAAGCCGCTTGTTTTACTCCGCGAGGCTCGATTTTCGTATCCTCATGAATTATCGTCCAATTTTTCATCATAACGTGTAAGCTTGGTTCAGGTAAACATGTTTACCTTGACCTTCTCGAGCGAGCCCGTTCTGACACGCACGCTGCCCGTCGTTTCGACGCCGACTCCCGAAGTCTACCTCTACGAGCCGTCAGGCAGCGAACGCCAGCAGCCCTTGACGACGGCTCGTCATCATTACATCACATTCAGTGCCACCGGTCGCTCAGGGGGTGCTCCGTGACAGAATAAAGACGAGGATTCCGTCGGAGCAGTCTTGCCAGCACACGGCCGCGCATCATGGGAACGTGTCCAGCACAAATTAGTGCCAATTAGAGCACGGAGCTGGCAACGTCAGAGACAGTCTACATCACTTTCAGTATTTACGTGCTGCTGCGGACGTTCATTACGTGCCAGTTTTCTGTGTTAGAGATTAACCCGTGTTCGGCGTATCTTCGTGGTTGGAAAACGCCTCGAGGCGAATCAGATCGGCAATATCAGGTCACACCAGCCCTCTAATGACACCCGCCGCGCTCCATCCCCTGTTCACGGCAGACTACGTCCTGCTCCCCGGCGGCGGCGGGCGGTCACTGGGTGTCTTTTAGGCAGTGGGCAGCGACCGGCCAGCCGGATGACGTGCGCTGGATCGGCGCAGTCAGCTGGATGACCTGCGCTGGATCAGCGCGGTCAGCTGGATGACGTGCGCTGGATCGGCGCCGTCAGCTGGATGACGTGCGCTGGATCGGCGCAGTCAGCTGGATGACGTGCGCTGGATCGGCGCAGTCAGCTGGATGGCGTGCGCTGAATCAGCGCCGAGCCGCCGCTTTCAACGCGTCGCCGGCGACTGTCACCGGCTCCCTGAGTCTGTCCCTGGCAGCATCGCCTGACCGGGTGTCGCGTCCTTCCCAGGCCTGCCTGTACTTCAGCGACCCTCTGATGTGTATCGGTCACGTGCCCATGGAAGAGGTATGTCACCGACTCCTACCCTCCCCTTCCCGGCACCGGCCGAGTCTCGGAAGTAATAGATGGAATGCAGTGCCCACTATGTGGGGAATGTCACATAGTGGGCACTGAGTCAATCGATGTGCTATATCCTAGCATGCGCACCTTCATGACAGCCACGAGGTGTTTGTCATGCCATCGTCAATAATCTGTCTATTCACCAAATGGAAAAGCGTACGGTGGGGTTAGGTGGGGGTAGGGGTGGGGGATGAGGCAAAATGGCCTAGGTAGCCGACATGCTCAATACTACCCGGTTGGGTGGGAGGTGGCAGGCGAGGAGACAGAGGAAACGGCCTCACTTTTCGTGGGAGCTCAGCGTTAATTCCATGGCGATGCATGGGAAGACCGGAATCGAAGACGGGGATGCCCTGCACTCATTTTCTCTGGCGTTTCTACTTTTCTGATGGAGTTCGCGCCAGGTTTCGGCGGTAACCCAGCGTCATCTGACCCGCTCCACCGCTGCCGCAGGTCAAGGCCAAGGTCGAGCACATGGCGAGCGAGAAGCGCATCACGGGCCACATCGACGACCTGAAGCACCTCACCAACTAACCGGCCTCGCTTCGCTCCCGGTCAAGGTCACGCGCCAAGGTCATGCGTGACGTCCCGGGCCGGGGGCGCCGGCGGCGCCGCAGGCGGCCGGCCCGCGAGCGTTCATGTCGTGACGTACCTACATATCACTCGTTGCGGAACCGAAAACGCTTTCGACCCGACATATCATTCGGTGTGTGTAGCCGGTCGGCCCCGGAGCCGGCCGCGGCGCGCGCTCCGCGTGCTCTGTCCGTGTGTGCGCGTATGTGTGTGTTGGCGCGCGGGGCGTCGGCCCCGGCAGGCTCGGCCAGACCGCCGAGCGTCCCCCTCGCGAGCGTGTCGACCCTCGGTGTGCGACGCAGGCGACTCGCCCTTCCGCTGCGACTTCGCCCCTGAGCACCTGTCGGCGACGCGAGCCGTGCATGAGCTGAGCTCGCGGAGGGCCCCAGTCCCCCTCACCACCACCAGCTGGCCCGGCCGACTAAACCGGCGCGGCGTCAGTTCCACCGACTGCAGCGCCCGCCGGCGGTGCTACGGGTCGACAGAGTCCCAGCCGCAACGTCGATGCCGCTATACCTCCTCTCTCTTCCCGCCACGTCGCCGATTCCTGCCGTGTTTCTCGCCCGGACTACATCGATTGAGTTCGCCGTGGCATATTGGCCCGCTCTTACTCATCAAGGCTACCTCTCGGATTGTAAGCAAATGTGCCTCACATCTGACCGTCTCAGCTGATCCTTGTGAGCGCCACTTTGTTACAGTTATAAACAGGATATGTGTGCCCGCACTCGCTCACTCTGCAGTGATTCAGTCATTCACTCTTCCACTCCGATTCCACGAGTGGTTTAGGACCTTACGTTCCAACTCTTCTACTGTTCGAAATCTTCTCCCTCTGTACTATGCTGTTACGTTAGATACTATGCTATCTATCTTGAGACCTTCCCCCTACCGAGCGCCTTCCTTTGAAATGGACTTCATCGGGAAGGGATCTCACTCAGCTCGAAAACGGCCCCGCGCACTCGCAGCCATGGTTGGTCGCTGCCCCTCTCGCTGTGCTGCCTCCCGCGTGCCGTCGCCTGCCGCATGTCCCCGCGTGCGACCACCTCCGAGGCTGGGCCCGGCCTGTTGTGCGAGACTGTGCGCACCACCGTGTCCGGCGTCTACTCTGTAGTGTAGTCTAAGTAGTGTAGTAAGCAATAGCGTTAACCGTTAGAGAGATTATCGCGAACAGGCAGTGTCCCCTGGTCACATCCTGGCAGGCGTCCACGCAGGCTTGCCGTTGAAGTGCAGACGGTGCAGTGGCTGGAAACACTTCGCTGACTCCCACCGCGGCACTGCTGGGTGCTCGGAAGACCATGGGATGCTGTTCGTGAGACGACGCTGTTCTCTCGATCATTGATGTTGAAAAAGACGGTTGGCGGTGTGAATAGACGTGACCCGATATTCTTCGCAAAATCTGTGCTGTTGTACATTGGTCTATATATTCTATATACCATGGAAAATGCATCTTGGTGTAGAAATAAAGCAAACAGATAATATACTGGATTCGGGCAACTCTACGGACGTTTTTGTGTTTGCATGCATTTTGTTTCGTTTAATAATGCTGTAGGCTTTCCGAAGTCCCAGAACTGCAGGTATCCCATGGCAAGATGGAAACGCCCAAACGAGCCCAGTCGGCTATTCTGTCAAAACTGAGAGCAGCCATGACTAGTTTTGTCTATGTAAGTGCGTCCACGTAAACAATTGTTGAGGGAATGACACCAGGCATCCAACCACGCCACGGCTGACAGTATCGATGCACCAACTTGGCCGCGGCCCCCCGCAGTCATATGTTTGTAGCTTTGTAGCTGTGTGCAAAAATACAACTTGGAACTGTTGAGCGCTGTGCACAAATTTGACGGGCCACCAGCAACTTTGAGCAGCGTTCTAACCGTGGATCTGTGGCGAAGACTCGCGTACTTTCCCACGGATTCTCCCTCGACTCCCGTCTGCTCCCAGACGTGCATAATTTCCTACGCATTCTCCCTAGACTCCCGTCTGCTCCCGGACGTGCATACTTTCCCACGGATTCTCCCTCCACTCCCGTCTGCTCCCGGACGTGCATATCAGGGTCCTAAAATTGCTGACTTTGGGTGTAAAGCAACACCCTATGAGGAGGAATTTTTCACTCCTTTTCCCCATATTTTATGTGAGTTTTTCACTCCTGCCTGACATTGTCTAATCGCACATGCCACAAAACCGAGCTCACTTGAAACCACCAAGCATAAACAAAGCTCCACAGAATCTATGGCTATGTCCTGCCTCACCTATATCTGATACATGTCTATGTATGCACAGAGCAGGGGCGCCAGGTACCTCCAAGCGCAAGAACCCCAGCGACTCCAGCCGCTTGCACGCATCAAGTTTGGTTTGTTTACAAAACACATCACGATCTGCAGCTGTGCGCCAAATGCAAGGTTTTCACGCATCCCCTATTTTTGGGGGTCTCACCACCACACCACGAAAGCAGAGCCTGGTGCAAACACCAGCAATGCATGGTAGATCATTTTTCTTCACGCATTTCTTTTTCCCGAGGAAACTTGACCACTAAATTGTATCACTCCCAAAGTGCAGGAGTGAAAAGTTCAAGAAATGTCTTCTAAATTAAACTTGCAAGCTGAATATCACCGTTTGAGCACTTATATTAACAGATTTTAAGTCAAATCAGCTGATTACTTAATTTTGCATTAAAGGACCGGTTTTCATATTTATTTAGCTACTTTTGTTTTTCTTGGTATCATACGAGCGTGATACCACTTTATTCTTCCTTTCTTTTCGATTGCCTTTAGAGGTACAATCTGCTGCTTAAAATGTTGACCATTTCTTTGCAAGATGCTCCAACTGCAAACTTGTAGGTATTTCACATATAAATTGGACTAATTCGCCAGCCGTCCAAACATGTTTGATATGCACCCAAGCGTGAACAATTCACAGGGAATAAAGGAGACAATTTGAAGCACGGAACTTATTTTTACCGCCATTTTTGCACTCCTTAACCCTCGGTTAAAGGGTTTTATTAGTTCATGGCGGTGCTCAATAATGATAAATCTAAGCCTTTCGAGAGTCTGACTTACCAGGCCACCCGGCAAGGCTATCATAATGCTTACATACAGAGCCTTGGGACAGACCTGACGCAGCTAATACAGAAGTGTTTGATGGCGAAATTCTGCCCTCTGGAAATGTTTATCATGCACACCTCTTACTTGCTTCGCATTTTAGTCTTGTAGGTTGGTGGGCATGATTCATATTTATATTTGGGGGTGGGTGGGATGACTCTGTCTGCCAGCAGACCATGCAAAAGGTGCTGACTTTCTGTTTTTTTGGGGGGGAGCAGGAAGAAGCCAGTAAGTCTCCTGTGGACCAAGTAATTGCTTACCTTACCTGCTTTCAACGCATGATTGGTAACCAGAGTTAGCCATTTTCTACTTTAATCCATCGAGTTTTGTCATAAGACAAATTATGATGTCACAAGGCATGCAATGGGCT
The DNA here is from genome assembly GCF_011947565.3 of Pollicipes pollicipes. Taxonomy (NCBI): domain Eukaryota; kingdom Metazoa; phylum Arthropoda; class Thecostraca; order Pollicipedomorpha; family Pollicipedidae; genus Pollicipes; species Pollicipes pollicipes. The sequence goes on along the minus strand of NW_023597034.1, from coordinate 25,526,588 downwards.
TTTTTGTTCCATATTCTTGGTTATGTGCCCCAAATTTCTTATAGTGGTCCCTCATGGCTGCTTTAACCAGATGTTTTCTATAGTTGTGGTTTGCTGACTGGCAGATAAATGTACGGTATACATGCACTATATTTTTAACACAGGGATACTCTAAGCTGCACAGCAATTATAATACGAGTAACATATTAGTATGTAACAAATAGTCAAACCATCCCATTCAAAATGTGAAGCCAATATCTCAAACTTTGTCATTAAATATGAATAAACAAGCATAAGCGGATGAATTTGCTGCAGCTGAAAAGGTTAACATAAGCTGTTCAAAGTGATTTAAAGTGTTTTAATTTGTGCGTTGTCAACTTTGTATGACGTCAACAACATACACAAATGAACTGAATAAAAATGCAAGTTGAAACCAGCCAAAAACCAGCTTTAGGCATCATGTTTTTATCACAAGTGCTGCTGTCAACAGATAGGTGAGTTGAGATACTGTTCATCATATGGGCTACTCTAAGTTAAGTTAAGTTGGTCAAGTGCGTGGCAAATGACAATAGGAATTGTGCAAGAATCAGTAACTCACAACTGTTGCTGTGATACAAACAGGTTATACAAGATGAGAAGATTTAAGGCCTCTTTAGGTTAGGCACAGGCTACTTTCATGGAAGTAAGCATTGGTATTTTGTAAGAAACAGTGACAAAATATTTGTTTTCCCGGACCTCATCTTAACAGACGCTAGAAATATGTCTATTAGGTTTGACTTGGTGATGGGCTGATGTGTAGGATTCCGAGGTTTTTTGTTTGAGTGCTTTATGCTTGTTGAATTGTCTGTGGTTATTTTGTTATTGAATGTATTTGCTTTGTTTTGTTTGAAAAGTTCTGTGGAAGTGGATTTAAAACTGCAGCATCATATTATTGGTGTTAATGATTTGCTATGCTCATAATACTGTCATGGAATTACTACGCTTAAACGCGCGCCCAGTTGGCCAGCTAGATACCCTTCGCTCGGGTGGGGGGGCAGGGCAGTTTGACCCCCCTCCCTATGAGATCTCGGGAACTAAGAAAGCTAGAGACACCAGATTTACAGGGTGTCTTGACCTATACGTGAACTCACTTAGTTTAAGGTTTCAGCTTCCTAGGTCATGACCTTCAGGTCAAATAAGGTCAAACAAGGACAAATTCCAGGCTGGTCTCCAAAGCGCCCCCAGAACCTAGGCAACTGTCTCTAAGCCAAAGGTGACAAGCTCATTCGAGGTCATTGACCTTGTTTGGCCCTTTGGAGGTCGTGGTGACCAAAATGATACAAGACCGCTCTGAGTTTTACATTTGAATAAACGACAAAGATTACGCTAGGCAGTATGTCCCTAAAACAAAAGGTTCGACCCGGGTCATCTTAGGTCGATGGCCTGTTCTGACCTCTAAGAAGTCAATTAAAGATGCATAATGCGGTTCCTGCTGTCAATAAATTTAAAATGAGCACCAGAAACTATCCCATACAGAGAGCCCTAGAGTAATAAATCAGGTTGGTTTTGACCTTGGTTTGACCTTTCGTACCTGACCGAAGGTCAACGTGACTTGCTCCTTCAATATATGTGGTGTCTAAGAAAGCATCCCAGAGATGTATGTCTTCGTCAAACACTCCGTTGTTGTATCAGATTGAACGATTCCCTAGAAATTGCCTTCGCTGAAACCATGGGCTGACTTTGACCTGTCATAGGCCGGCGACCTTACGAGGTACATTTTAAATTTTTATGTCAAACGATTTGCTATGAAATTTTCTACAGCTATGCAAAATTTTGCGCGGCTACGCGGTGCCGTTCAGAAACCATTCGGGCAAAGCCCTCGGGGGGGGGGGGGCAATTTGCTCCCCCCACCCTAGCGCGTGTTAATGTATTCTGTTTTACTTTAATGGCCTGAGATGTTAAAAAAGAAATAGTTTCGTCAAGTTCCTGATAATACGTCCATGTCAATATGAAATAGATGTCTTTGTTTGTTGAAGCATCAGTCACGAGCTCAGAGCTCCATCTTTTGTGAACTGATTTTTTCACCCCCGCACGGTCTTTTTGCGATGAAATTTTTCACTCCCACCCTACTTCAAAAGCGATTCTAGCTCCCTGGTGCATATTTTCCCACGGATTCTCCCTCGACTCCCGTCTGTTCCCGGACGTGCATACTTTCCCACGGATTCTCCCTCGACTCCCATCTGCTCCCGAACGTGCATACTTTCGCACGGATTCTCCCTCGACTCCCATCTGCTCCCGAATGTGCATACTTTCGCACGGATTCTCCCTCGACTCCCATCTGCTCCCGGACGTGCACACTTTCCCACGGATTCTCCCTCGACTCCCATCTGCTTCCGGACGTGCGTACTTTCCCACGGATTCTCCCTCGACTCCCATCTGCTCCCGGACGTGCATACTTTCCCACGGATTCTCCCTCGACTCCCATCTGCTCCCGGACATAAGACGCCACGTGCATTATTTGAAGCGGGGGCTGCGCTGGCACGCTGGGGCTCTCTTCCACGGAGGGACCGTCTAATCCGACCGACGACGTCTTCGTTAGAAGCGCTCAGCATGGGCTGCATGTCGTGCCACCCAGCCGGACACCGCACGGCGGCTAGCAGACGGGCAGCGGGCCGCGTGTCAATGTGCAACAGTATCCGTATGTCGCCATCAGGCTCAGCCCCGGCGCGTGAGCAGCCGAGCGCTGCTGTGTGCTCCGCGGGGCGTGCAGCGGCCGAGCGCTGCTGTGTGCTCCGCGGGGCGCGAGCAGCCGGGCTCTGCGGTGTGCTCCGCGGGGCGTGCAGCGGCCGACGCCCTTCTGCGGTCCGCCCGGCTGTAAAACTTGTCCTATCGATGTGTTACGGTACAAACGACAGCCCCGTGGTGAACCCCCAACGCACCTACCATGACGGCCGCGACACCCACCCCAGCGCACCGCGATGATGCGCTGCCGGTCAGCCGGTTGCGAGTGGCGTTTTGTTTTGTCCTGCGAACACAATTGATCAAAGCAAATGGCTTATATCACGTGTGTGAAAGGTGATTTTGAAGTTCCGCTACGTTACTGCTTAGCACGGTGGAATATGAAAGGTCGTCATGCAGACGTGGCCTGTACGGCCTAAGTTAACTTCACTGTTAAATTCCTTCTCCAATTTCAATAACGATGAACCTAATTACAGGGAATTAAGGGACGCTCCAACAGCAATTTCCGGCAACAGGCGTCTATGTAAACGCTGGAGTGGGATTGTGGGCTATGTGAAGCGTGACCAACTAAACATGTCCCCAAGCGTCTTGACGAGGCATCTCTCGTGTTACATTCTTGACACGAGTTGTTTGATAGCTTTGCATGCTGTGCTAAGCCTTCGTCAGAAGGGTCTTAGCTGTTGACCACATGACTCCATTGTTGTGTTTCTGGCTTCAGGAAAGTAGGACCTTAACGAGCTAAGTTGTCATCAAATACCCACAGCACAGCCATTTTCAGTAAAGCTTTCTACATGGATTGTTTAAAAACTGAAAAGGTTTCGAGATTTGCTGCCCGGATGTGCATTCTTCAAAGTTTTATATTTACATTTACTCCCAAATCCCCGTTTGAACTAGGCGTCCATGCTGGACCAACAAAATAGCTGCAATAAATGTCATCCACTCAAAAATTTAACACGCGATTGTAGGAAATTTCAAAGTAGCCCGATCCCAGTTTCTGGAAAAACTTTCCAACAGCTTCAGCTAGACCCGCCACGTTTACGGCATCCCACAGACTGTTTGCTTGACACATTGTGACACATTTATATTGATGCTAGATCAGGTCGCAAAGACGTCCCGTTAGTAAAGACCTGCACCTCTCTTTGTTCCTCCAGGCAACGGTCCGCTGTTTCCTCCCCTGGGCTTTTCTGATGCAATGCACCTCCTGGTCTCGTTCTGTGTCAATCATGATCTGTCCTGTTGAACAATGTCACGCCCGATCGTCAAGAGATCATGTCATGTCACCTCTTGAGCGGGGAGCCACTGATGTCCACCGTACCCTTGTGACAACCGCCAGGCCGTTCTTCCTTTCTCCCATTTTTCCAGTTTCCAAACTAGTAACTTGTGAACAGCTCACCTGCCATGGTGAGCCAGCGATCAACATGGGCCATGCCAGAAAAGCAGAAGTCACATGCCTAATCAGTTGAACTGACCTTGACCTGACTTGACCTTGACATCACCTGACTTGACTTGAACGAACCTTCATCAGACCTGATTGGATTTGGCTTCCGGTATATAAACACGCGCGAACACACACACACCACACACACACACACACACACCACACACACACACACACACACACACACACACACACACACACACACACACACACACACACACACACACACACACACACACACACACACACACACACACACACACCACACACACACACACACACACACACACACACACACACACACACACACACACACACACACACACACACACACACACACACACACACACACACACACACACACAACACACACACACACACACACACCAACACACACACTCACTCACTCACACACACACTACACACACACACACACACACAACACACACACACAAACACCACACACACCACACATATATATATATATATATTATATATATATATATATATATATATATATATGTAGGGGGGGGCGGGGGTGGGGTGTGTGTACAGACCAGTATCTTTTATTTCGCGAAGTAATAAAACTGAAATTTTCGGAGCATCTTACGCAGCCTGTCACTTCACAAGTCATGCGATAGAAGTTAAGTTGAACGCCTCCCGGGTGCACGTGACCGGGGCTATCCATTGCCGTTTGAAATTTTCAAAACTGCCGACTACATCCTTGAGAAAGAAGCGCTTCAAAATACCGCTGGGGATCGCCCAGACGGATGACGGATGAAGCGTAAGTAAGGAGAAAAGACTGTGACTCACTTTTACTTTTGGCATGACAGTGCTGTTCATGCTTCCGCGTCTATTCTAGAATCCTAGTGGACAGATTGGTAAATGTACCGTTGTACGGACCCACATGTACATACCGCATGCCGTCACCATGATGGCAGTGAAGAAGTAAGCCAAGTGGAACCCCAGTCAAGGTGAGGTCGTTTTGTACGACGATTTCCTGCAAATTGTCATAAAACACGCCACGCTGGCCAGTTTGCACTCATATGTATGGCCTGTTTCGTTTTCCGCAGTCAGAAGCGTGGGAAAATAGATCGTGAATTGTGACGACCATAACCAGCCAGGTCACGTATGCCATTTGCCGCAGTAAAGCATTCTATTCGCCTCACCGGTATTGCCTCGGAACCTCAGACGCCAGCCGCAGGCGTGACTGCGGTTGGTTCTGGTGACCTGACCCCATGCTGGTCACGCGCCGTCTCAAGTGATCCTCGAACTATGAGGGTCCAAGGAACACGGCGCACGGTCCGATGACCTCGAATGATATCGTTGTGACGTCCGTCGCCATCAAACCCCGACAGGTTCTTTGGGGGAACAGACAGCTTGCACACCCTCAAAGCCCGCGACGGATCCGATCCATGGGCTGAGTGGCGTATCTGAACTGGGAGAGAGGGAGGGGGGAGGGGGGGGGGGGGGGGTAAACGGTTACGAGGAGTGAGGCTGGCGGCGAGGGTAACCAGCATTGTTTAGCGATGCTGCCGATGCTGCAGGCACATGCGGCGCCCACAGCCCGTACAGCTTGACCTGGGAACAGGTCAAGCTGTGTGTTAGAAGCCGGCAGCTGTGCTAACACCAATCTAGATGGCAGATGGTGCAGCCATATCCCTTTGTTGAGCTTGTTAGCGGAGTCCACAGCTGCTCATGGCACACACACGCAAACATATTCCGCTGTTTTGACACACGACAGGGTTTTTTCCCGACCGCCCGCGCCGAAAACGGCAGCTGATATGTAGAGGTGTGTAATTTAAACCCCACTGCGGGCAGCTTAGAGTGAACATTTATAGAAATATGGGGACTTGATAAACCATCCATAATTATGAGGCCCAAGTGACCCACATGATCTAAATTGCTTATTATCAGGCAGTTCATCGTCACTACACTGTCCACTACCTCCTTGCCTCAACGACACGCCCACAGTCTAGCATCAACATCAGCAGTCTACCATGCATATCAGCCTACACTCGACGCGGTGCCGCCAAATAACGTAGCTGTGCGAACCCAACGGTTGGCCCATTCCTTTCAGCCATATACATGCCAAGCCCCGCTCCAGGTCAGGTGAGGTCTGAAGGCCGAGCGGGCCGTGCCGGGCGGTGCCGCTTCTTAGACTTTCGCCATAACACTATGCCATAAAACTGTAATTTCGCGAGCGGATGACTGGGCCTGGGTCCGCGAAAAACTGCTCACCTCTAACTCTGATCACGAGAGTCCATAAGTACAAAAGATGCCGGCAAAATCGTCTTTTAAGCCTTTTGATTATACCATGGGCTGTAAGTCGCTGAAATAGAGATAAACAGATGGGAATATATATATATATATATATATATATATATATATATACTGATTTCTAGTATGTTCCTATATGGATAGAGATAGATAGGTAGCTAGATCATTAAAACAGAGTGACTTATCAAACATTGAAGTCAACAAAATTTTGTACATCTTGCTGGAATGCAGGTTTTAAGGAGGACTTCAGAAACGCGACTCATTATTTAACCACGGTTTAATTGTGTAACGTGTGGATTGCGTTACTTGACACAATCTTCACTTCCCAGGAATTGATGGTATGACCCCACCTGGAGTCAAATCATCCTGCTCTGTTTTTGCAGCTACACTTCAAACCTTAGAAGTTCCTCAAACCTGTCCTCAAACCTGTTGGGGTTTCATGAAAACCACATTACCTGTTCACGTATGACCTGGCTCCACCCCCAAGGTGCGATTCCAAGCAATGCTCTTGGAAGGCAAACAAGAACGAATCACACACCGTTTGAGGCGAACGTGCCGTCAACAATTCTTTGATTGAGCCCGATCCATGTTGCACTCATTTGGATTATAAGACGGTTTTGACACCAATACTGATCACATTTCTGTGATGCGTGAAGTGAGGCCTTGTGATACACTCCTCCTCTCTGGGGTGTATCACTGACCTAAGGCTTCCTAAGGCTATCCTAAGGCTTGTGCACAAAACAGTGGCCAAACACCTATGGTCAGCTTGCCCTCCCCCCCCCCTCCCACAAGTTGATGCGAAATATTTGGAGATTTGAACGAGCCACTTCGACCCAGGTTAACGTCGTCATACAACTTGTATATGATTAAGATATGATCAATATGATGCACAATGACACGAAAACACGCTCAATGCCGGATCGCTAAACAGAAAAACCGAGAGAAAACCAATTGAATCTCATGCATGGTTTCGGGGAAGCTTATGCGCGCGATGTATCATAAAATACTGCGAAATGCTTCAGAGACCTTGTCCAATTATTCAGAATTTTAATTAGTTTAGCAGAGTATCTCGCAGGTATACAGCGTTTCTTAAATAAGCATTCTAGCCCGAACATAAATATGTGCATTGGGCATGCAGTGTTTGGGGTCGGCAGGTGCAATGTCTTGTCTAACTTTGGGCACGATGCGTCCAAAGCAGGGACTAAGCCAGGATGGGTCGCGTCCAAACCACTAAGCTAAGAAGTCACTCAAGCTTATTTCGAAGTCTTCCATTTAAAAGGGAAAGACCGAGATATGCAATGAAGCCAAGCAATTCGAGTGATGTAAACAAAAATCAGGTTTAGGTGTGCATTAACAGATTGCATGAAGCGCAAAGAAACTTGGCAGGAAACCTGAGAACAGCCGCACAGTTCATCGCGGTTTAGGGATAAAAACGCTATCATAACCTCATATTTTATTTAGAACAGCTTGACCACCTGCTACAACTCGTGCTGATGACGCTGAAGATTGTCATGTCTGAGTGGACATGTACCACTCCACAATGTTACCACGTGCCCCCCCCCCCCCCTCTCTCTCTCTTTCAATGAACTTCCCAGCTGGTGGAAGTACGGACTAGTGAATCCAGCCTTAAAATTCAGCGACCTGGCTGACCCATAAAATCACAGGCGGATTTCCACCCCTACCAGTGTTTGCTAAATGGGTCTGGAAAACTGTGGAAATCTAGCCTGAATTGACTCAACTTCCTTAGGTTTGGAAAGCTTAGGCTTAATTGAAAGCTTGTCTATTAACAGGCAGTAAATAACAGGCATTTAAATTTACCTCCGCTATCTGAAACTTTCATCTTCCAGGCATGATTGCCAAATTGTGATCCCGATCTCACAGGTTTGCCATGCGACTGTCGCAGATCGGTGCTCCGCACAAGACAAACTTTCTTGAAAGTGTCTGTCTTAAACATTTTTGCATGAGTGTGTGAATTTCTGCTTTACAAAAACCGTACGGACTGGAAAATTCATGGTCTTATGGATCCTTGACAAGTGTTTGTTGGATCCTTTACTGTGCACAGTGAGACAGCCTCTGATGAGAGAGAGGACAAGCTCCGAGTAGATTGCAGGAAGCGAGACAGTTAGAAGGTATGGGTGCAGGTGGGAGGGACCGATAAGTATGCCAAACATTTTCGAGACAACAGACAGACGTGCACCAGGAAAATAAAATAAAAACGGCACCCAGGTTTCTTGCCTTGGTGCAGCTCGCGGTGCTGCTCCTCAGGGATGAGATGCCCCAGGAATGCCCCGGACTGAACTTTTACTTGTACTGGCTAGTATAGTGGTCAAAATAACTTTTAAGACATGTGCCCAAAATTTCTGATGAAGCATCGAAATATAGGTGCAAATATTTTACCATTAAAATTTCTAAAAATGACCGAGAACTATTTCCATTCACACTTTGAGGTAAAAAGCAAAAGGGTATCTTCATCTGGCAAGCATTTGCAAATAATATCGCTCGTGATCGGCGACAGGCACCACAAATACACAGCATCTATGAACTAGTACAATAAATGGACTATAGCATGCGAACATAAGATATGTCTAGGCATAGAGTAAGTCAGTTGTCGGTGCTGCCAGGATGATACTGCATAGTCTACAGAAGTCGAGGTAAAGTACACGCTTAACTTAAAGCGGCAATTATTGTCTGCAGTGCTGTATGGGTTTTTAAGGCCAATGTACAATTACTCTTAATGATGTACAATATCATTCGAGATAAATGAGGTCAAGAAATACACGATGTATGCTGCCAGTTAAAACCAGTTTAAGCAACATTTCAAAAATTTATCAAATCAAATTCAAACAAAGCACAAGAAACCTAACAGTGTAAATGTGTCCGATGCTGGTTTCATGATCAAAATCATGTTAAAACCGATCAAAAATCCACAGAAAAATTCAGCAGAAAGTTCTGCAATGCGGAACGAAGGAACATCATCAGCAGGAGATGGACAGCGGAAATGATACCGATTTTGCCGCAGCAAACCAACAGGTAAGCACGGTTTTTATGTGATTGCTTAAAAGCAGCTTACTCTTGCCATCTTCGGTAGTTGCACCACCTTGAACATCATGATGCTGTTGATTGCACAACTGATTTGCTAGACTAAGCGCAAAAACAAAATCATGTGAGGGTATTTATGCACCAATTCTACGAATTAAACACATGTCCGTATCGCCGCATATAGGAGTCCTTTTATAAACAAACGCGTCAAGTTGGATCAGATCAGTTCCAACACTACCTGTCGCTACATGTGCTGACGCTGTCGTGCATTTCGTCACGATTAAGCTGGCAGCAATTAAATATGCCACCATGGCTTCATCTGAAGTGCATCGTATCATGAACTATTCTAAGCGTGTAAACCATTTGTTTCATGATATAAAGGTCGTACGGGCCAACCTCATAACCACGTCGAGGTTTGACCAGATATGACCTTGACCCTTGCAACACTTTTGGAGCATGCCTTCCAAACGAATTTTACCCTCGTATCTCGGGAAAGTTCGCAATTTAGTGCGCATAAATAAAAAACACGTTTTTTAAGCTTTTACACCGTTTCACTACAATCTGTATGATAAATAGCGGAAGTCTCAAAGTTATACCTAATATGTCTTCTCTCGTTGGAATTGCGGGGAGTTCGCTGTTGCGAATATTCACTGCTCGCACGTTATATAACGCTTACGTAATTATGAAGTTGTGTTTAACGCGCAGCCGTCAAGCACGCACCAATATGCCGTAAACCTGGTGTTGTGAGTTGGAGAATTTCGTTAAAGCAAAAATCTTCCTTGGTCACAGTTGGAGGTACTGGTTAACACGCGCTCGGTTGGGAATGGGGGTCAAATTGATCCCTTCGAAGGTTTTTTCCAAAATGACTTCCGAACGGCGTGGCGTAGCCGCGTCAAACTTTGCATGGCTGTAGACAGTTGAGTAATAAATATTTTGATATCAAAATTACATGTACCTTGTGACGTCGGAAGGTCAGAACGAGATCAAAACTAACCCGCTTTTTACTCGAAAGCTTAGGTGTAAGGGGAAGTTGCGGATGCTCATTTCGAACTTATCAATGACAAGGACCGCAACAAACATGTTCCATGGATTTGTGAAAGGTCAGAGTTGGTCACTGACCTAAAATGACGCAGATTAGCATTTGTTTGTATGGACATGACCGCTTAGCGTAATCCCTGAAGTTTATTCAAATGACAAAACAGGGGTAATCTATTAAGAATTTGGTTACCGTTGCCTTATAACGGTCAAACGAGGTCACTCACCTCAATGAACATTTGCTTAGAACAAGTATGCTTCACGACGGTTGCATGGGGAGTTTTGGGGGCACCTGAGACACCAGTCTGGAGTTTGACCTTGTTTAACCTTATTTGACGTTCAGATCATGACCTAGGAACCTCAAATTTTCAACAGGTGAGTTCACGTACAGGCCAAGTTACTCTGTGAATCTGGCGTCTCTAGCTATCTGAATATTCGAAATCTCAGGGGGGGGGGGGCAACCCGAGGAAGGGTACTCAGCCGACCACCCGGGAGCGTGTTACACGGCGCTTTCAGTAGGAAACATCAGTAGGACGTTTCAAGCTGTGTTGATGGTGCGAGTGAGCTCATGGTCCTGCTTGATTAGGTCAAGTGTATTTAATACCCTTGGTAATGTGCTGTGGTAGTGTTGGCCCGCCTCGGATGTTGCTCTCAGGCCCATCAAGGCAAAGAGGAAGCTCCAGCCGCTGATAACGAACACACACACACACACACACGTACTCCTACGGACACACAGATGTATATATATATATATATATATATATATATATATATATATATATATATATATATTACGTAGCGCCTTACATATATCTCATCGCCCTAAACATCCCACTTCAAATAGGGAAATGCAGCTTAGTACGCATTCTGAATGAACCACACACCTATCCGATTCTTTTTCTGCAAGGTGTAACCTGATTTATCTGCGATTATTGGAATACGAAAAATAAGACAGCTCCGGACATGTTTTGTTCCCAACGCATCGCGCAGCTTGCCGTAGCAATAAGGGCGAGTTATGATAGGCCGACTCCACATCGGCGGCCGTACGAACAGTACGGTTACGGAAGGCGACTGCCGCTGCGTCCTGGGAACAGCCTACAGTGTTAACTCAGCACTCTGCGCTGCTGGATTCAGTGTTTTGAATGCCTAATCCACATCATCTTCCGCCTGCAGCTGAAGAAACGGTAAAAGCGGACTGAGAACAGTCCGCTCTGCTTAGAGCGCAAGTGGGAAGCACAAACGAAATCTGGCCCTCCTTGCGCACGAGCCCGAGCTGTGAACAGCGCAAAATCGAATGAAGGCAACACTGTCCGCTTATACTTCCGCTTGCTCTTTGAGTTCTCCACCTGCATTGGGACCGCCGATCAACTGATCGAGGGTCTGCACGTCATCTTGAAGGCGATCAGTTGCCTCTCAGTACGACAGTCCTCACAGACGTCTGTTGGCCCATGACTGAACGCTGCTTTACTGCTGCCTATCTTTGCTCACCACACTCCACAAACCGGTGCTTCACTCCGCAGCTGTCGTGAAGTCCTGTCAGCTTCCCATCAGCATAATGTCCGAGGAGGCTGCGGCTCGAAATGCCCGCCACTAACATCTGCACTACACCAGGAAGGACCGCCGCCTACAGGCCTTGCTCCACATGTTCGGCTACCTCCTGGTGGCGCGTGACTCCTACTGAGCCACATGGGCTTGCACCGCTACCATGCATTCACGTCATCTAACACGGGATGTTGCTGCCAGGGACCCTGACTGCCCGCTGGGTCCCATCTGCCTGCACCGGGGTGGGAGCTGGGGGCGGAGGCATCTGCACCAGTGCCTGAATGGCACATAGGCTGCTGTTTTGGAAGTCCTTGCTTACCCTGTTTTCCCCGTTCATGTAGTTTGTTCAGCTCCTGATATAGCCGAACGAGGAAAATAACATTCACTCCAATCTATTTGACCAGATAATTCCGAAAACAGACAACATGTGAGGATATCCACCAGTGTCGCTCTGATATTTCGTCAAGAGTTATTTAACGCCGTCTTTCACACTGACAGAGCAGAGTAAGTTCTTGAGATAGCAAGGACGGCCCATAACGTGAAAATTCCATCACCTCAACCTGATATGAAGCTCATTTTTCGCCACTTTCATTCAAAGCACATTTTCACAACAGCCCAGACACACCTCGTTTATACAGTTTGACAACAGCTTTCCAGTGCTGTCTTAGGCCTGGTTCTACCGTACTTAATGCCCGAGATCCGACAGTGACTACTAGGGCGAAGGTGAAAAACCGTAGTGGAATGGTTAGACGAGCGCAGACAGCTGCTCCTGCTGCCAGTGTAAGCATGACAACTAGCAAGCAACGATCCAAATAGTCCCGAGGACAAACTGCTTACATGAAAAATGTGTTTGCGAAACTTTGTGTGTGTGTGTGTGCGCGACGTTATTGCCTTCATCATTTCCCTTCAAAATATTGCAGTCACAGACAGGAAATGTCAACAGATCTTTTTGCCTGTACTCGATTCCAGCCCATGTTTTCGTTAAAAGAAGTGCAAGATAGCAGATGTTTGGAGCAGCTTCACGGCTTGTTTGCAGGCAGCAGCCGTCCAGTCAGGCAGCCAGGAGCAGCAAACGCTCTTAGCCGTTCCTGCATTCCTCGATCCAAATGTGCCAGCCACTGAGGTCGTGAGTCCTGACGCGGGTGTGAGCCGCTCGGCAGGTAGCAATGTGCGTATCAACCGTATCTATGACCTTCGAGCGTATCCGTCTCAATTACTCTTCCGATCACTTAGTCTCAGTCTGCTCCCAGATTTATTCCGGAGGGGAGTGTTCCGTATTTGAAGATATTGAGGCAAATATCGGATATGGTGGAAAAGCCCACATGTACCTAGCGATATGCTTATAACTGCCAAACACCCCTCCAAATTGGATAATTTAACTATTCAGTAAACTTCGCCCCCAATGCATCATCGTTTCATCAGGTCATTCAGCGGTTTTATGACGTCAGAGTGGCTGCCAGGTTGGCTGTGTCAGAATGGCACGAACGGATGGCAGACCCGCTTGCGGTACTTCAAGCACCGTAAGATGGCGTTTTGCCTGCGCGTGTGCGTCAATTTTATCAACAGTATATGGGTGTGTGCTGGCCTTTTCTCGTAGTGTTTTCGTAAATTTGTCGGGCTACAGCGTTTTTACCTGCATCTGCAGCCTCCGTTACGTCGCTTTTCTGAAGCTGCTCGATTTTCAACGTTACGCACGTCATAGCTAGTAGAACTGTCCGAAATGCCTGTCTTATGTATGACAGATCCCGGCTCATTATCAAGACATGCGATTAGCGGCTTTATGTGGTTATCAACCAACTGTTGTATGCCGATGGGCCGGTTCATACTAACGTACACCAGACACGAATATTCTAGTGGCCATTTTATTTTTGCCCTTGAGTGCATTATGACAATTGAAGCGGAGGAATTCCTACATTTCTGCACCGCCATACAAGCCCACGTAACTTTGGATAAGACGGCGCGAGATAGTCTGCACAAGTTCGCATGCATCTAGCTCAGAATTCAAGAGAATTTGAGGTCTTTCAAGGCCATAACTGTTAGCTGCGGGGCATGAATCTGAAAATGTCTTTCTTAGTTCAAAACCCCATGCAAATATGGAATCGACCCTCTAATAAATAATATTACATGATCTCATTGAATAAGACGTGGGAAACACCTAACCCGCCTTTCGCGCGCCTTAGTGTCGTGTCTACACAGCGACTTACTGAGTACCTACTTCTTGACATGCCCATGACGCATATGTGAACAGTCCGCAGCTCCCTGCTGCTGACGCTGTTTTGTGGGAATGCTTCGTTATACTCTGGCATCATATCAATCATATCAAAGGGAATGTTCCCCACTTGTATGGGATTTTGAATTGAAATAGCCATCTAAAAAGCATTCGGTGCAGTTCACTGCACTGCCCTTCTTGAAACCTAACCACTTCTAGTTTCTGACCTAAACGCATGCGAAGATGTACGAACTATTTGGGGGGGGGGGGATTCCGGGTTTACACAGGTATCCATCACGCCATGACACGCCATTCCAATTCTGGCATTCCGACTGCCACACGACAGTCAAGGGTAAGAAAATAAAGTTTTCGGGTCGTTCACATCTGGCGTTCGTGAGCACGATTTCCATATATAACGGTCGTCAATTGGCTCGCAATCAATGTTATGCAAGGTACGATGGCATAACCAAACAATGACGTATTGCGGAGCATATGTACTAAACAGAAAAACTGTAATATAATGTGGTATAATGTAACGTAACGTGTTACCATTTGCACTTAACAGTATGTCAATAGTTATAAGTGAGCTTATTTCATTGCATCCGGTGCTTGCCTCAATATCTCCAAATGTGCAGCTTTCCCTCTAGGTGCACATGAAATACGGTAAATTAAGTTGTTCAAAAATTAATGCGCGGTGAGACTTGATGAATATATAACTGGATCGCCAAGCCGAACAGTTGAAGAAAAGTTTTTTCCGGAATGGTCACGGGAGCAATGCTCGAGGCTCCCATGAGATCAAAAATTTCCAGCGCAGTTCATTTTGGGGACCTAACACACTGCCCTGCTGCAGCGAATAGCTCCTGATAGTGCCCCGGGCTCAGCCGACGTCTTCGCTGGCAAGAGCGACAGGACAGCAGCGATGCCAACTTTTATTCCCACGACGCAGAAAAATTTGGTAAGTGTTTCCTCGCAGAGATGTGATAACAGATAATTTTGCCCTTACACTTCATACTGTATGACGGCTGTGTACAATACTTGATGCGGACACAACTTGCAAATTAGATCATTGCAGCAACCTGGCCATGATGATTATGCTGGTTGGTCTGTGCAGAACAACTGCAACGAGCATCCGGGGTAGCTCCAGGAGTTCATAAACGTATTGAGTTTGATTTTTAACTATAAACTCTTGTGCTCATTGATTTTATCGAAACATTGCCGGTACAGTGAATCTAGAGCAATAGTATTTACTCAGCACGGCTAGGCGTGACGAATCCGTGCAGTTGTCAGCAGCTACATCATTTTCGGGCATGATAATTGCAACATCAAGCCACTGTCGCGTTCGATATAGTTGTGTTTTTAAAAGGCAATCAAATATTTTGCGTCCGACCGTGAACCTGGTCGAGCGCGAGTGACCTGCGCCGAACCGCACAGGCGAACGGTAGGTCTGGTCAGGCGGGCGCGATTATTACATTACCTGAAATATTGAACACAATGGCCAGTGACTACAGAGAAGCCAGCTAGGAGTATTTCCAGAAGTTGACAAAGTATGCACGCACACACACGCCCACGCCCACGCCCACGCCCACGCCCACGCCCACGCCCACGCCCACGCACGCACGCACGCACGCACGCACGCACGCACGCACGCACGCACGCACGCACGCACGCACGCACGCACGCACGCACGCACGCACGCACACACACACACACACACACACACACACACACACACACACACACACACACACACACACACACACACACACACACACGTCCTTTTCGGCACACTTTCGTCAGCATTTTCAGCGATCACAAAGCATGAATAAAGCAAACAACTTGTTGGTTATTGAAATATGGATGGCGGGTATGCCACCTTGTTGATATAACGCACATTTTTATTATCATTTGTATCCAACATTCTTCATTTTTTTAGTTTTTGGGGCTCAGCGACAAGGCCATTTTTGAGAAACTGCACCCCTGCTCCCAACTGCTAAAAGAAAGTGCGTCAAATATGTGGAGAAAACTGCTTGAAGTGCATTTCGGAGGCAGGCTCAGCCATTGTCCCTTTCTGCACCCTCTTTTTCCCTTACCCCTACGCACTTTGCAAAACTGCATCCCTGTAGCTCTACATTTACTACAATTTACTACAAGCACCTTAACCAATATCGCTTTGGTTTTGTGACGTCATCGTGCAATCAGATGAAAGCGTTGGCGACCAACTATTTTTGCATAATCATTGCGGGTGCAGGACCGCACTTCC
>NW_023597034.1:25490372-25509425 GCF_011947565.3 Pollicipes pollicipes | reverse complement strand
AGTTTCTGACCTAAACGCATGCGAAGATGTACGAACTATTTGGGGGGGGGGGGGGGGCAATTCCGGGTTTACACAGTATCCATCACGCCATGACACGCCATTCCAATTCTGGCATTCCGACTGCCACACGACAGTCAAGGGCAAGAAAATATAGTTTTCGGGTCGTTTACATCTGGCGTTCGTGAGCACGATTTCCATGTATAACGGTCGTCAATTGGCTCTCAATCAATGTTATGCAAGGTACGATGGCATAACCAAACAATGACGTATTGCGGAACATATGTACTAAACAGAAAAGCTGTAATGTAATGTAGTGTAATGTAACGTAACGTATTACCATTTGCACTTCAAAGTATGTCAATAGTTATAAGTGAGTTTATTTCATTACATCCGACGCTTGCCTCAATATCTCCAAATGTGCGGCTTTCCCTCTAGGTGCACATGAAATACGGTAAATTAAGTTGTTCAAGGTTTAATGCGCGGTGAGACTTGATGAATACATAGCTAGATCGCCGAGCCAAACAATTGATAAAAGTTTTTCCGGAGTGGTCACGGGATCAATGCTCGAGGCTCCCATAAGATCAAAAATTTCCAGCGCAGTTCATTTTGGGGACCTAACACACCGCCCTGCTGCAGCGGATAGCTCCTGATAGTGCCCCGAACTCAGCCGACGTCTTCGCTGGCAGGAGTGACAGGACAGCAGCGATGCCAACTTTCATGCCGACGACGCAGAAAAATTTGGTAAGTGTTTCCTCGCAGAGATGTGATAACAGATAATTCTGCCCTTGCACTTCATATTGCATGACGGCTGAGTACAATGCTTGATGCGGACACAACTTGCAAATTAGATCATTGCAGCAACCTGACCATGATGATTATGCTGGTTGGTCTGTGCAGAACAACTGCACTAGCCGTTTCAGGAGGAGAGCATCCGGGGTAGCTCCAGGAGTTCATAAACGTTTTGAGTTTGATTTTTAACGATGAACTCTTGTGCTCATTGATTTTATCGAAACATTGCCGGTACAGTGAATCTAGAGCGATAGTATTTACTCAGCACGGCCAGGCGTGACGAATCTGTGCAGTTGTCAGTAGCTACATCATTTTCGGGCATGATAATTGCAGCATCAAGCCACCGTCGCGTTCGATATAGTTGTGTTTTTAAGAAGGCAATCAAATATTCTGCGTCCGACCGTGAACCTGTCCAGAGGAGCGCGAGTGACCTGCGCCTAACAGAACAGGCGAACGGTAGGTCTGGTCAGGCGGGCGCGATTATTATATTACCTGAAATATTGAACACAATGGCCAGTGACTACAAAGAAGACAGCAAGGAGTATTTTCAGAGGTTAACAAAGTATGCACGCACACACACGCCCACGCCCACGCCCACGCCCACGCCCACGCCCACGCCCACGCCCACGCCCACGCCCACGCCACGCACGCACGCACGCACGCACGCACGCACGCACGCACGCACGCACGCACGCACGGGCACGCACGCACGCACCCACAGCACACACACACACCACACACACACAACACACACACACACAACAACACACACACACACACACCACACACACAACACACACACACACACAACACACACACACACACACACACACACACACGTCCTTTTCGGCACACTCCCGTCAGCATTTTCAGCGATCACAAAGTATAAGTAAAGCAAACAACGTGTTGGTTATTTAAATATGGATGGCGGGTATGCCACCTTGTTAATATAATGTACATTTTTATTATCATTTGTATCCAACATTCTTCATTTTTTTAGTTTTTGGGGCTCAGCGACAAGGCCATTTTTGAGAAACTGCACCCCTGCTCCCAACTGCTAAAAGAAAGTGCGTCAAATATGTGGAGAAAACTGCTTGAAGTGCATTTCGGAGGCAGGCTCAGCCATTGTCCCTTTCTGCACCCTCTTTTTCCCTTACCCCTACGCACTTTGCAAAACTGCATCCCTGTAGCTCTACATTTACTACAATTTACTACAAGCACCTTAACCAATATCGCTTTGGTTTTGTGACGTCATCGTGCAATCAGATGAAAGCGTTGGCGACCAACTATTTTTGCATAATCATTGCGGGTGCAGGACCGCACTTCCTAACATCATTCCAATTATTTGGAGAAAAAAACATGCGAAATTAGTATTAACATATGCAAACAACATTATTGAACACCTCCAGCACCTTTATTCAGCTTTATACACAGTATGGTAACGACTAAAAACATTTTATATCACGCCTGTCCACCGATCAGCACGGTAATTTAAGATGTCAACGGGCAATGTTAAAGACATACATCAGTGATGCTCGGCCTCTTAACTCAGAGCCGCTTTTCCTCTCAGCAGCAGGAAGCCCCGGATGAATCCTTGACATGTGTCGCCCAAATGTCCTCAATTTGCCTCTGAAGCTACAGCTCAGGTTCCCACAAACAACAATCCTCTTAGATTGACAGGGCTTTTTAACGCTATTGCCTTAAACCAAAACTGCTGATGAGTTACGTTCTTGGAGCCAGCCAGCTTTTCATGACATGAACACGACCAACAGCAGCCAACAACCTCGCACCAAACCCAAAGCAATTACCGCATGGCGGGCAATCGAGCCCATCTGTCTCAATCTGCGCGACGCTTAAGACGCTGCGTAACAAACTGATCACGTTCGTCGCAAGATGCCGTCGCCAGCCACGATTCTTACGACTAGTAGTAAGCCAAGCTATGCGGGATCCTATGCTGTTTAGTATGTGATGTGGATCTTGGCTGAAAAATCTGTGAAAAACACTCATCTGAGAGGCATTTCAAAAACATTCACCACTGATCTGTGACGTCAGCACTGATATCGTATAGGTTGTAGTATGTTTCTGCCACACACTAAAACTATTGTGATTAAAGTTAATGTGCTTAGCAGCATTCTATGGCTTAACTTGCTCATACAGCGAAACGTCAACGATATCCGATGATATCCGGTAAATCAGTGGCCTTTTCACCCCGGCGTTTTTGATTTGTGCTGAAAACACCACTGGGGTTAGGTAAATTACCTCGCGGCCGGGCGCGGGTCACGAACCAAAACAATGCGTCGGATACCACTTCTTTGCCTCCTCACAGGCTGAGAATACAAGATTCTACAGTCTCAGAGAACCCGAGACTTTGCTGCCAGAGCAGTTCATTCGACGGAACACGGCGCCCATCATTAACGTCGTGCCGGATCCTTCGGTACGTCAGACGGAACCACCTCGATGTGGTCGGGAGGGGTGAAGAATGACCTGAGGGTGGTCCGTCTCAGACAACCCGACTTTGTTCCGCAGTTTCTTTGGATATCAAATGAGGCACTCACGGCCTCCATACCGTAAGACATCAGTCCCCTGCCGAACCTAAACAATTAAAATGACCAGCGGTTGGGCTCATGATAGAGGTGTACCCTTCACAGTTCATTCTCATCTGTACACTAGAGAATCGCAGATACGTAGAAAAAAGCCTGGGAGAGATTATTGGCATTCTTGATGTTCCTCATTTGCAGGCCAGGTCCATCAATTTCCACTACCACGAGAGTAGCAGTCCTGTGTCGGCCTGGAGAAAGTCCATCTCCAAAACTTGTTTCTGAAAAGGCCTCGCAAGACAACATATTGGCTGAAAGGGTGAGCTTGAACTTTGCATCGATCTTCACGTTATCTTAGCGCCTCTAAACAGCCCTGAGCCATCTTAACACAGTTGCACTTGTTCAAAGCGTGTAGCCAGATGACCTTTAAGCCCTAAATAAAGGGACCTGTTTGCTGGTGAAGACTGTTGGCTGTTGAGGATAAAAAAGCAGAAGTCTGGAGGGCAAAAATATCCGGTTGTCCGCATCCTCAGGTGGGCAGAGAGGGAGATGAGAATGTGGAGAAGGATGCGACACACCACATTACTTCTGCCACCCTCGCCGACACACATATGACAGCTCATACATTTGTACGTCGGTTCACGCCGGCACTGCCATTTTACTGGCGACGTGGTGACTCGGTGGAGTGCCGTCAGATGGTGCGCAGCTGAAGGGTGCCGGACGGTGTGGCCCAGGTGTCAGCGACTGTATTATTGCTCAAATGGTGTTTCCTGATAGGGGGCTCTTTTGGAGATTTCTCTAACCGCCCCATCGTTGCATCTGCGCGGAATGCTGCTGCGCGGATGGTTGGTGAACGGTGCGCTCGGGTCACTGGTGGACGAATGGTCACTGAACAGTGGGCCGGCGGTCTCGTTCTTGGTATTACACATGTGTTCATTAACACGTAACGCACGCTCTTTTTTCCTTTCCAAAAAGATCGTGATCCTATACTTTTTTGGTACTATAGTCACCCACCACCCAACAGTCTTCAACAGCAAACAGGTCAGTTTATCTAGAGTTTAAAGATGATCTATCCTCTCTAAGAACAATGACCTACAGCAATGTGGGAATCCGATAACCTTACATGATTCCAACCGTCTTTAGCATTGTGAGCTAAGCGTGGCATTCTACAAAATCTTACCTTTCTTCGACATCGACGACAGTGAAGAGAAGGTCATGAAAGATCTTAGCAGGCGCAAGGAATGATGCGTCCTGATTTTGTATGTGTATGGCGGAACTTGACAACACACAAATACGTGTTTTTCATTTCGTTCGATGACACACACCCTGGGGCACGGCCAGTCGATGTATAGATTATATGAAACTGGCAACAGGTGACGCAGGTGATTTATTGCTGAGCTTACTCGGTGATTACCTTTATTACTAGATAAGGCTTCTCATCGACTAGATTGCTTGGCTGGTGCAGCTTTTCTTATAATTATGGATTTCAATGGAAAATGAGCGTCATAAAAACTGACGGCATGGCTTATGACGTAAGACTTTGACTGACTTTTGTCCATACAAACACATAACAAAGGGAAGCTGGAATGGTTTAGTAGATATCTCCATGGCTGGTTATGAAAATATTTAAAGGGCTGGCAGGGTCCACCTGCTTTAGGTCATTGGGGCCCAGTTCAGCATAAAACGGCAACTTCGCACCCCACTTTGAGCGTCAAATTGGGCCTTGAATCACTGGAATTACAAGCTATCCTTAGGGTTATGATAATTGTAGAGGACTCTGAGAGCTCAAAGAAGTCCTGAGCAGTCTGTCAGGTTCCCAGAGAGACATTTTAAAGACTTTTATTTTTTACTGTTTTCATATGATTTTTTGGCAGCCTGAGCGGTCCCCCTAATTCGGAAAAACCCTCAGTGCCTAAAAGGCCCCCTGGGTGGCCAAAAGGGCTCCAGACAGGAATGGGGCCAGGAATGGGTGCACCCAGAGTCCCCTGGGATCGGACCTTGAGAGATTAAGGTGACTTCTGGGCGTTCAGAGCACGCTTGAGGGGCCGACAGGCCCAGGCCAGAATGCCCCTGGTGACCAATAATTTTTGGTCTCTCCTTGTTCAGCAAAGGACATTTTTTTTAACATGCTGCATAAGCCGAAAAGAGCTCACCCATGAAGCCCCCCCCCCCCCCCGAAGTATACAAGAAGCCTTTTGACTGCCATTTGCGGGATCAGCCCGTGTCTCTGCTTGGACAATAGGCTCTCAGACTGACGCGGAGCCGACCGTTTGGTATGCATTCACTCTTACCAATATAGGGACTCTCATTGTCCCAGGGTATGGGCGGAAAAGGGGGGGGGGAGGTCGGCACAGGAGACCCTCTGGCTTTTTATAGCCCGGCATCTGCAAAAATGTCGTCACCAAAAGAGTTTTAGGTCATACGACCGTCTTGCCACAATTGCAGACGTGAAGTGGATCCGGAACAGATATTTCCAGTATATCTGTGATAGCTCTGGACGTACAGCGCCCTTTTGTTAAGTGTTTGGAAACTGTTATGGCGTCAATAAAGCACAAATTTGCGGTCTTCAAGGCTCGGAAATCAAACAACGCGCTCAGGTAAGCGAGCAGGTATTCAACCGCTCATTGCTACCAAGACAAAGCCCATGAGCTTCAGCACTTGAGCGGTCTGTGCTACACTGACGTCCCCCGCTTTTCCATCCGTGTACTAGCTGGCTGCAGTGTATGCTGTATAGAAATTCATGCACAAAGATGATACGTGCGTCAAGCCCCGTGGTGGACAGAACAAGATTGGCGTTAAAGGGAGCGTCTCATCTTTGGGGGTATTTCAAAACATACTCTGGCGAGACCTCAGGACCATTTACGTCTAATGATGGTGCTGGTTGTGCCAGTGCAGCACCATCAAGATATAGTAAGGAAGTAAACTTTAATTATTTTTTATTCCAAATTACGCTGTCAAAACTTTGCAACAGCAGAATACTTCTTCCTCTCTTGCTAGCTCCAGAATGCACCCAGCGAGAACTGCAGTTGTCGCGACCGCCATCGTCATGACAATTGCCGTCGTCATGACGATGGCACAATCTGCTGAAAGGTGTTTTCAGTCATTACGGGTTAGAGATAGGACTTTTAAGTTGTTTTAACCGGCAAAATGCGGGCCTGCGGATTTAAAAGTGCGCCTGTACTGGAATGAATGACACCAGTACGAAGCAGGCTTGTGATTGGTGCAGCAGGCGGCAATGGCCAGGTACCGAGAAACGCATTGGTTGAAGCTTGAACCAGTGCCTTTCTATGAACTATGTGATACTTCGTATCCTAAAGCCAGTGTGCTTCGAAAAAAGTCATTGCTATAAGCTCCATAGGGGAGAAATCAATGCCCTGGTATAACGTTTCGTTGAGTTCGCGGAATATAGCCTGATGTTTGCGATTTTTCTCTAAAAAGGGTGTTCCAAGCTTTCGTAGCGTTTACCACACCAACGTTTTGGCTAATTAGTATGTTACAAACAAATCAAATGCTTGTTTTCATAGCAGTGAGCAGAGCTCAACATTTCTTCGAATCGAAATTCTGAGCTATTCAGAGCATTTTGAGCTATTCAGAGATTTCGGAGAAAGCTGGTAATTTGATCACATCGGACACGCCAAATTTAACAACAATTGAACAGTAAAAAAGGGTGCCACAGTCCCTTTAAATCACCAGAAGTGAGGATTTTCAGAAATGGCTGGCGGCACGACAGCCAGGTTGAGCTCAAACCTCACCAAGCTTACCGACTAGCTGGAAGAGTTGCCCATCACGGAGCTCTCTCCAACGAAGCATCCTCCAGCACGTACTCAGGCTGAAGGTGCTGCGCCTCAGGGATACGGGAAGCATCCTTCTCGTGAAGATGGAGGGGAGGGAGGGGGGAAGGTGAGATAAATATGAATGAGTATAAACCGCGAGATGGAGAAAGCCACAGCGTTGGATTAGAAAGTAGTAAAGTGGTAGCCGGAAGTAAATACTTCATGCTTCTATCTCCGCAAGAAGACTCCCTGGCCACCCTTGTCTCCATCACTTCACCTTTTCCCATCCTGTGGTTGATTGTCATTCAGTTAGCTCTCTCTGTTCTTCTCCCGTTCCCTACCGACTTCATTCTTTTTGTCCCATGTGTCCAGCACCCCCATCTTGAAGACCTGCTTCAGGATATCTTTCTTGGTGATGAGGTACGCAATGGGCTTCCACAGCGTGCTGCTAAGCTTGGGAATAACTTTATCTCTGTATCATACTGCTAGCCATTTCTGCAAATTATCGCGTTTTGCAGCTAAATACAATTTTGCACTAGCCACAAAGAGGCTTGTTGTATATATCTTGTAGGTATGCTGACTGCCGCATAGCATAAACTTATTCAGCCAACACATAAATAGAAGCCCGTGAGAGTGGTGTAGGGTGCCCAGCTTGAGCACCAAAGTTCATGGGTTCCTTTGGGTTGCAGCGAGTGGGTTGAATGCGTCCTCATATAACACGCGCACGGGTAGCCGGTTAAATGCGACGCGCTCGGATGGGCAAGGGGGACAATTTAATCCCCTGAGATTTAAAAAACTAAGCGAGCTAGATAGATGCATCAATCCACAGAGCAGGCAGGCCTGTACATTAACTCCCTTGTGAGAAATTTTGAGATTTCTGCGTCATGACTCTTGGGTCAAACAATGTCAAATAAGGTCAGGTTAGTGAACTCATTTGACGTCTAGAATGTATCGGTGAACAAAGACCTGCGAGATCGTTTTAGTTTTTGAATTGATATAAACATGAAGGATTACGTTGAGCGTTTTTTCCTTAAACCAAATTTTCATCTGGGTCACTTTAGGTCAGTAGCCTCCTCTGACCTCCGAGAAGTCCAAATTAGATAAGACTGTAGAATTGACCGCATAACTCGTAAAAGGGAACGGGGAAATGGAGATAGAGATGCGTTTCGATAAAGGCATGTTGCCAAGATATCAACGGATCTATATCTCCATTTTCCTGTTTTTTTTTTCTACGAGACATAAGGCTATTACTGCTGTTTCATCTATGTACATAATGTTCCTTGCAAATGTGCTTAACAACTTATGTAAGACCAAATAAGATTCTGTTGAAGATCTTGTGATCAAGACCTTCAGATTGAGCAAACAAAACTACGCCTTAAAGCAAACTTCTACTGTGAAAGAGCAGCTCGGTTTTACCCTCGGTATCATTTTCATACCCGACCCAGAGTTAATAGACGTAGGCGAAATTTTAAATTAATCTGGCTAATTGCCTAAAAGCACCACCTCATAGACGTATGGCTTCTGCTAACACTCAATTGTTGCATCAGATTGAACGATTCCCTAGGAATTTCCTCCGCTGACAGCCATGGCCTGACTTTGACCTGCCATACGTCAGCGACATTACAAGATACACCTCACTTTTATATCAAAAGATCCGCTATTCATTTGCATAGAGCTATGCAAAGTATGGCCCGGCTATGCCACGCAGGTTGAAAGTTTTTCGGGAAACCATTTCGGGGAGAGAGCCAACTGACCCATTCCGGCCGCGTGTTAACAACCATACATGATTGCTTTGAAATTTGCTAGCCTCGAAAACACTCATTTTTTATTTTGTTAACACCATGGTCGTTTTTCAGAATCTACAAAGGCATTTTGAACATAAGAAATGTGGTAAACCGTCTAGGATTACCACAAATATATCAAAAATATATATTATGGGCCATTTCAGCTCTGTGGTTTTGACGCTCAATTCAGCAACTCAATTATTAAGAGAACATGGTCTCATGTCCAAGGAACTTACCTTCACCCCCAGGCAACAACGACAACGAGACAGCTGACCATATTGATAGCGGAAGATTCGTATGGCTGAATTTTGACGGGTCCAGACTATTATGGGGTCCGGGGTGTACCTTATATTACGGCACGTTAAAATCCCGCCACAAAATTCTGCCGTTGGACTGGAACTTTACGATCGAGTGACAGGGTCAGGGTTCACACAACAAGCACTGCTTAGCATGCATTCTAGTGTGAGCGGCTAATCTCCTAATCTCCTAGCCTAATCTCCGAAAAAAAATCAATCAAAATGTTCAGAGGCCGGGCTTGTGCATCGGAGCTCCCATCCGCTGCTGGAAAGGCCGCTGCTCAACCCAAAGATGCCAATGTGGTGCGCCACGAGCCCCAGTGGTCTCATTGGGCCCTTCGCCTTACAAATGTGTAGATGCCTCCAAGGTCACGGTCTACAATCAGTGGTACGCTGGCATGCTGAAGGGCTTCTAAAAGTAACTGGAGCGAGACCTCAAAGGCCATAGGGCGAACGTTCTGCTTCTGCATAACGGGGCGACTCCCCATACGTTAGGGCTGGCCATGATCTGGCTGGAGGACCACTTCGGACAGCGAACCATCGGCCGAATGACGAATAACCGGTGGTCAGTCCACCCTCCAGATCCGGTCGCAGATGTTAAGCTATGGGTATTCCTAACATGTGAAGTCATGTCACGCAGACGAAGCTCTCAGGGCCTTGGTGACCTGGGCGGGGCCATCGGCCAGGTGGTGAGCAGTCACACTTACACGTGCGCCAGAATTGTCTGTGGGATGTCAAACAGCGTAGACGTCTGACGTTGACCAGATGCCAATAATGCATGGCGCAGAACTTCATCATTTTGTTTTTCCAGTGTATTGGGCAATGTAGCTCTTCATTTTAATACTATGGGCAGGTAAGAGCCGGAAATATAAGGCTGTCACACCTTGCTAGTGTTGTCTCGCGGAAACGCAGGCCACCTACATTGATTGACTCGCTTGATAAATGAACATGAGCATGGACATGTATACTAAAAGGTCTCTCGAAACTTTCGTGTCACCGCTCTCGAGGAAAGGTCAGAATTTCGTAGAATGTCACGCTGGAATAATGCTCCTCGTAGAAACAATACGAATGTCGTGGATGACGCTACAATGCAGGTGGTGCTAAACGTTAGAGCTGATGGGCTTAGACGGGGGATTAGACTGTACAGAATGAACTGCTCGCAATTTGAAAAAGTCGGGCCATTGGCCGTTGTTTTTTCCGACAGTTTGGTGCTGTTTCCGTAGAATGGAAGTGAAACCAGTAGCAGGACTGTGATGGACGCCATTTTGAGCAGCCAATGGGCCGATCAAGATGAGGTCAAGCAGACTCCATCCGAAGACACAACCGACGAGCTCGAGCGGAGATGTCATCCTAAATCCTGCCTCTACTATCCCCACTACGCATTCATTGTCACACTGCGGTGGATGAGGAAGCACAAAAGACAGCTTCGGTGGTTAGCTTTCCTTGCCTGGATAACGTATGTCATTTACGTCCAGATTTACAGCTTTTACATCATGGAACAGGACTATGACGCGTGCAACGGAGGTGGTCTCGTAGCGTGGGTCAGCGCCGTCATTCTGTTATACATCATGCTGTTCAGACTGATCCTTCCCCACATACACCACGTCCGGCGGCTGAAGAGATCAATCTGCATCCGGCCGTTCGAATGCTGTCGAGTTACGTGCCAATACACGTGAGTAGAAACCCTCTATTGAGCTCTTATTCGAGGTCTGATAAAAGTGAGGCAAAGATGCCGTAATTTGCTTAGACCACTATGAATGTGGTCGTGCGTATGTTAGCATGCATGACTAACTAGCCCAGAACTTATTGCATCCATCACTCGCAACCAGCAGAAAAGCAATATTTGGCGGAGTTTGGATACTCAGCTGTCTTCATGAGTGAAGCTAAACAGCTTATGGGGGAAAATGTGATCTTGCTGGAATTTTGTCAAAAGCTCCCGTCAACTAAGCACGAGTAAATAACAAGCATTATGTAAACAGATAGAAAAACTGCAAATGCAAAAGCGACGTCAGGCCATATCACTGGGGTGCTGCAACTGATATTTATTCTGGGGAAGAGCCTTTGACCAATGCAGTTAAGGTTTCCTTCTTCTTTTTTGGCCGCTAACATCATGCATATGGATTAGGATATGATCTCGGAGATTTTTCTAGGCATGAACAGCCGTGGTGCCCAGACATATGAACAGAAGGCAAATATTACAATACCAAATTGTTCTAGCGCCTGCTAGGGCCAACAGTTTTGACGGGGATCTTGAGCGGTGGTTAATCACCGATTATTTAGCATTTCATAGAGATCGATATAATAATCAATTGGCCACGCATCCCTTCAAGAGCTGTAAGCCAGGCTATGAGTTGTTCTAGCCTTGCTGGCAATATCATCATAAGAACTGGTACATCTTGCATTAATAACCACTTTCAAACATGCCTGAGTCCGCCGTTGCAGTTTAACAGCGGTTTGTTTTTGACAGAATTTTGGTTTTTCATCACATCTAGTATTTGCAGCCATCTCTGGGCATAAAAAACGGAATACCTTGAAGAGCACTGACGGTTAAGTAAACCCCATGCAGCGCTTTCCTATACCGCCCTCCAAAAACAAGAGAGCTCATGACCGGCACATAGCATTCTATGTGGGTGCTTAAAAAATTTATTTCACGTAAAGAAACTGCTACGCTACAGGCGTCATAAAGACCCCAAAATGTAAGCGTATTTTTCAATTCTGAAATTTGCTCGTGGGCTTGGTGTCCCGAAAGCTTGCGTGGCCGATCTAATGACTTCATTCGTTCACGGTTAAGTGGGCTTCTCGCCTGTGACGGCCTCTGAACTTTGCATGAATTTAGCGTGGGATAGTGACGGGTGAACCAAGTTGGCTTCGTGCACCATTAGTGTTCTCGGTATTTGGGTACCTTCGCCAATTTCGTGTCCCCTGTCTTTAAACAAACTAATGTATGCGTCACTGTCGAACGTATTTCCAGTAATAGTTTAGTTCATTACATTTTAGATTGTAGGTGTCCAAGTCGTGCTGCAGTTGCCCATTCCAACGTAATCGACGGAAAGGCATCCACTGGAAGACTTTAAAAACCCTGCTTAATAAACGCCATTTTGAATAATTGGTTGGTATTCGCTTCAAATGAGTAACAGCGGGTAGTTGGTGGCACACTCAGGAAGAACAAATTTTGTTTCTACCGTATGTGGCGTCGGCCGTTTTCACGAAGGATTATGGTACACAACTTTTAAAAACTTTTTAAAGACCATAGCTTTTTATCAGTGATTTTCGGCTAGAAGTGTTTCGCAGAGCGTTTCATATGCGTCTTTACAAACATGTTTGCAAAGGCGCATGTTTTGATAAAATTGCGGTTGGCTGACTATACGCAAGATGATGCTTTTATGGACATATATGGCGCCAGATCTCAGCGTGAAATATGAGTGTTAAGTATGACCAAAACATGACAGGTAAAAACCTTATTTTAAAAAAATCATAATTACGTAAAAAATTGTAATTAAAAAAAATTAAAGCTTTTAAAAAACTTTTTAGTGCATTAATTCATTGTAGAAACGACTTATAAATGACATTTTTCAAACTTTTGCTTGCATGGGAATAGTTTACGCTTTGGCTCGAGCTCTTTGATCAGTTTGAGATAAGTTTGAGGCCTCGAGCGGTCCAGTGGACCAAATAGATTCTGAGATCACGGGCGAGGTAATTAGACCCTCATAATTTCAAAGCGCAGCTCTCCACATGAAAATAAGGTTTTGGCGTCGAATTAAAAGTCGCTGGGCGAGGTGCTTCACTAACGCTATCTATCCCTGATAGAAACTAATTACGTTGCGTACATCTCCTGAGTGAAAAAATAGACATGCTGGCTGAGTTGCATTCTCATGTCGTCTTAACCAAAAGCAAAATACATCATCCGTACCAATCCATACAGTGTTAGCACCGATATGAATATTATCACTTTTATCAGAACTCGTGCTCCTGTACATGTGCAGCTTAAAGCGACATATAGCCGTGCGATGGCCACACATACACACGGGTAAAAATGACATGAACAAGGGAACTTTGATTTAGATGTCATGTATTCAGTCTTATGCATGACGCTAAAAGCATTGTTGAGCCATGTTTTGGGCTTCATCAAACTGATCAAGCCTTCCACAATATCTTTTGATGAGGAACAAGTCACGCCTATTGGCAAAATAAGCCATCGTAAATAATGAGGTTTGCAAAAACCATACTTTGGGAGCTTAAAGGCTTAGGAATGAGTTCGGTGTTACTTGCAACTCTTGTTGAATGAGACGTCTAACAGATCATAGCTAACTGGTTTGCTTTCCGTTTCAGGTTGGTGCGTCTCGCCACCTGCGCCATAGTGTTCGTTTTGATTGTG
Organism: Pollicipes pollicipes; assembly: GCF_011947565.3. NCBI lineage: Eukaryota > Metazoa > Arthropoda > Thecostraca > Pollicipedomorpha > Pollicipedidae > Pollicipes > Pollicipes pollicipes. Next base: position 25,495,871 of record NW_023597034.1, on the reverse strand, counting down.
ATGTTGACACACCAGGGACGCTTTGTGCCTTCCACTCACCAGTGCATCGCCTTATCCGGCTACTTTGCCATCATTTTGATCGCCTACTTTCTCTCTGTGGAGCCAGAAAAGGTAAGTTAACACAATTAATTGCTATCTGATTCCCAGTAACAGCCAGACACGTTCCTCAGAGCGTGAGGAAAGGTTGGCCTTTCCAGCAGTTGCGTGGGCTTGGCTGGCTTTTTGTACTGGTTTTAACTGCACTGCTTGATGATCTCCCTGGTGATTATTGCCTCGCAAAGCAGCTCGACAGGTGCCGTCTCCTCCTACATTATTGCGTACACGCTACAGTTTGACCTGTAACAACTCATGCAATGATGACGTCCGATCAAGATGAGTGCGCGGATGTCTCCCACGAGTGGTCGCGTGACCTTGGGCTGGCCAGTCTCTCACGTCTCGTGATGCTTTCATCCTCTTGTAGAAGCGATCTTTTTCTAATTCATGTTTTATCCACAAGCTGTGAGACCACATCATGGGATCATTTAAGGTTTGATGACTGAAACGTTTTCAACAGCAAATTTAAAGAACTGAGAAGCGCGCTACGGGTTCGAAGCTCCTATGCCGAGTTAACGACCTCCAACATTTAGGGAGCTACTGGTTAAATAGTGGAGATACTGGTTACAGTGCTAAACACATATTTTATTGGCGGCACTAACTGGTTTCGAGCTACGCCCGCTCTCAAAAGGAGGATCGCGCCCATGGATGAACTCCGAGTCAGGATGATGAGAGGTGATGAAATAGGCTCTCTCAGTCTCTCACTCTGAATGAGTGCGCTCAACCCCCTGATGATGAGTGGAGCCCGTAATTTTGAGCACTACCATTAGCATGAAAGCCTCGCTTAACCAGCACCTTCTGGATTATTGTAGATAGTTAATTCAGCATAAAACTTTTTACTAATAATTTCGAAAAACCAGAAGCTGAGTGCCTTTCTTTCTTACACCAAAAACGTATTGCTTTGCTCATCACGCTACCAATGATAGATGGATTCCCAAAAGCTTGCCAACATAAAAATAATATCCTTAGGCCTACGACATCCTATACATATATATATATATATGTATTTATATAATTACATATATATAATATATATTATAATATATATATATATATATATATATATATATATATGTATGTATACAATTATAAATATATTACATTTCCGGCTTTTCACACTGCTTTTACACTTTATTGTGCAGAAACACTTCTCATAGACTATACAATACGTACATCAACACAGTCACAGCAGCAAAAACACATTGTACTTGCTGAAACCTAGGTACGCTTCCAACACATTAGTGACACCCATGCACTTGATGTCAAGTTACCATGGCAGATGTAGGTTTGTTGGTAATGTTTAGTTTCATCTTGCCGTTTTAGGCCTGGCTCTGCTTAAGGCATTGGTATCACTTCTATTGAGGTAAGACTCTGCCTAATCAAATTTCAGAGCCCTCTTCAGACTTTTTTTCAAAAAAATGTCATGACATGACATGAGAATGTCAAATTTCGGAGCCCGTTTTAGAACTTTTTCAAAAGAATGTCATGCCGGGCGGCTGGCACGACGCCCGCCATCCAGCTAAAAGTGACGTCATGCGGCCGACGTGTCCGTCGGGTGGTTACGCGTGGGAAATGCGCGGCCAGTACAGAGTCGTGAAGTGCACCTTCTAACGCCGAAATATGAGCTTTATTACAGTTCTGGGCTACGGTTGCATTCTCGTTGTCAGCCGTACCTACATTTAGTTCCGTGGTCTTGTGATGATCTTAAGACGGACGGTTGGTTTCGGGTGAATTAAGACGAAGGCGCCTTTGTTCATTTCAGCGAACGTGTGCTTTCAAAGGAGATCTTATCTGGCTCCTGCTTTTCCGGTGTAGTCTGGGCGAGTACTTCTGTTGTCCTACTAGCTTTGGGACAGAGGTTGATTTCAGCATAAGGTCAAACCATCATCCCAGAAAGAGAACTGAATGCCCATGTATCAAAACAAACAAGCGAGCTGAGGTTTACGACACGGTTCTTTGTAGATGTACTTACCGGTTGTTGGAATTTCGCGTCCAGTTTTTTTGCGACTTGCACTCCCAAAACATAGCATCGTGGCGTTACAAACAGCGCGCTTAAAGAAGGTCATTGAGATATCTTGGTATCAGTTATCTTGCTGTTGTACGGAGCGCCCAGGCCAAACGACATCTTCTGCACAAGATGCAAGAAACGTCACACCGTGTCTGCGGCTTGCGTTGTGCCCTTGAGTCTCGCTCGCAGCGCCAATTTTGATGAGAGGGGGCCTCGTGGCCGGCTTTTGCTCGAATTACCGTAACGCCAACATCCGTACTATTCAAATACGTTTTATTAGCGTGTTGATTGCATTGTCCAGCTATAATTCACCACCTTATTAAGCACCTATTCACAGAGCTAAGCTTTATACGGCTTGCGCCAAGTTGCGAAAGAACGTCGCAAGCCCAGATAGTTCAATGGACCCCAAAGTCTGACCTCAGTCCAGGTCACGGAGCTTTCATCGCGAGTTGCATTTAGTTCAACCCAAGACATCACCCCAGTGACACTGATTTATATCAGCCTGGTCACATGCACTGATACTAGACTGTGAGTGGTCTTGAATGGATTGCGTCAGTTGTCATTTCGTTACCTATATTCTTGGCGTCATTCATCGTGGATCAAAGCCACCCAGCAGTCATCCGGCGATTCGGTGTTCGCAATCTACGGCCAATTCTACGCCCTTCTTTGTGACGCATCCTGCTTCCACCGCTACTTGGACAGTCATTTACATGAACTTTCTGCTTGGTGGCATCGAGAATGCTTTGAGCGCCGACCTCCGCGGCTCATGCGGAGGCATGCAAATCCAATGTGTGCGTTCTTGCTACTTACAGTTCTATCAAAAATTGGCACACACCGTCATCAGTGTGTATTTTTATTCTCCACAGATTGATTGGCGTCTGGTCATCAAGAATTTGTTAATACAGATTATCATCGTGTACAGCATGATGATCTGGACCTTTGGCCGCGTGTTGCTGCAATGTACTGCCGAGAAGATAACCGTCTTTTTTTTCGTTCAGCAAGGAAGCCGCTGCAGTCGTGTTCTCCGATCAACTGCCACACATGCTAGCCATAGAGGTGAGATATTCCATCAGGCTTTGCCTTTTGACATTACATACATCCGATATAAAGGAAGCAGAAGTGTTTACACGGAACAGATCATGCTCAAACTGAATGTAAAATGGTCCAAAACGGCTAACCCAGGAATAGGAGTGCGACCTCCATATCGAGTTCACTTCTCACTAAAACAGGCCACCATGGACTTATTTTCGGTGTAAGTCGGAACATTGCAAGTTGACACGAACCGCACAAAGTTTTTCATCACAACCGTTTCAGGGTTATTCGACAACTATGCTCGTTTTGGCTACTCACAAGATGGGCGCTGTTCCAAAATGAGACACTGTATGGCTGTGTGGGAAAACGGCGTGGCATAACTTGTTGTTTCCAGTAACACTCGTAGGTGTCTGCTTATTTTTGGGTGTTAAGTGAACAGCCTGCCATCACCTTTCAAGGAGTGAAGCCACGCTGGGTCACATTCAATGTAAATCATAAGCTCACGTAAAGAGCGCACTCTGAAATCCCGCAACATCTGGGAGTGACGTAATTTGACGGTCATACATTGTCACGTTATCTGTACATGGCAAAGCAGGCTCAATTTTGTGCAGTTTGTGGACTTGTTCTCCTTGCAACGCACGAAGCTGTGCAACGTGGTTTTCGTCTGACCTGGTCGTCTGTACACAGCTGCACAGTTTTCATTGGGGATCGTTTTGTCTTTATGGGGAACGATCATTGATCGTATGTTGCTGTGTGTTGTCCCGCAGCGGTTTCTATCGCCGGCAGATACACAATGCAGGCCGTCACATAACATTAGGAAGCCTGGCAAAGCTGCACTGTGCTGGAGGATCACGTGTTGTGTTGGATACACACTTAATTTAACGACTATGCATTTGCTTGTTCAGGGACCCTCCGTCCATCTTCAAAGTCATTCAGTGTATCATTTTTGCTACGTGACCTCTTCAGCCTAAAGGGCTTCACCAACATGATCTAAGAGTCAATATATCGTCTCCACGATTATCTAAATTTACCAAGAGTGCTCATCCTTATAAATTTGCGCTCTACGGCGCAGGCCGCTTCCGCATTTTAATTGAAAGGATGCCGCTGCCTCGTGCGGTGTGCGTCCTCCTTTGTGCGCAAACAGGCGGTTCAGGCAACAACCCAACATAATTCTTAAGCAATCCCGATGTCGGAACGAAAGTGAGCTGTTACAAGTCAATATGAAAAATAAAGAACCCAGGCACTGTTTGAGCAAAAGACCTGTTTCATCTGCGCATGTGGTGGTTTGGTAAGTACTCATATACAGCGTGGAGATATGACGTGCTGCATCTACTCTGAGTCTAAACGAAGGATCACGCTTCTTTCACATGACCCACGATGGTGCAGTCGTTTTCTCCGTTTTAAAAGTGTCATGAAGAGTATTCAGTGGCTGGTGTTCACACTTCTGCTGCCGACATGACCAAACGACTGTTTTGTGCAAACATATAGCGTATGTGTGTGTAACAACTTAAGTCAAGGTAGCCAGGGAAATCTGCTGTTCTCGTTTTGTGTGCGAATTTGCCTCACGAAATACGTCTCTTACAGCTGCTGTGTACCCTCACTCTGACTGGCTGCTACATGCATATCTTGTACTACCTTGGGATCCTTCAAAGCTTTTTCCACAAGCTCGGCTTTATCTTGGAAATGATCACAGGAGCCACGGCTGTGGAAGCCATCTGTGCCGCGCTTTGCACACTTTGCGGAGGGTAAGTGAGTGCGTGGTCAAAGACAACATTGTGCAGGAGTGCAGTTGGTCAGCAGACATCGTCTGGCGACTCCTGGAATGGAACACCGACGTGGGTCAGAGCAAATCATGTTCACCCGGCCGGGCCACAGCGGGTGGTATCCAGCGCTTACAAACCCCACCACTTGGCAATGCTATGAGCAGCTGTGAGATATACTTCAGTAGTAGTGAAAACGTTGCCAGACAGCCAGCAGTATCCAAGGAATTAAGATTCGTTTCAAAACGATGATAGGATCGTGGTAGAAAAGCTAAGCCATCCTTCCTTGTGACATTTCTGTTAACTTCAGTTAATCGGCCCATCTCAGTCGACCAGAAATCATAGACACTTCTCCCAAAAAAGGGAACTGGTCGTCCGGGGCCATGAGATCACCGTCTGGTCCGTAGCCTCGGGGAGGGATAGTAAGCAGCGCAGGGTGAAATCTGAGGGGACCCACTGAGTGGGCGGTGGTTTCCGACGACGCGGTGCTAAAGCAGATAATTTTTATATTGCAATTTCATTTTTGTGAACATGGTGCAACCTTTCCAACTTGGCTGCCTCCATTGGCATGGACTTGGAGGAATCTGCGGTCGAGCAAAATGGTTC